>NC_050456.1:43452125-43602125 GCF_903995425.1 Onychomys torridus
TGTTAATGTACTGGGTAGCATTGAGTAGGTCTTTGTTCTAGGAGCCATTCAAAACCTCACATTCCATGTTCTCTGCCCTCTGACCTATGCAAAATTGTAGGGAATTTTCTTAACATTCAGGATGTTTTGTAGCCTTGTACACAATGTGAAGTACAATCAGGGTTGCAATAAAAAGTTTCCTTTAAAGAATGAAGTTTGAGTGTGAATTCGACCACTATTCTTGAATGAGTTCAAGGTCACTCATGTAAATCAGAGACACTGGAAGTTTTGATGTTGTTTTCTATCTTTGGGGTTTCTATTTGCTCTTTATTGCAAGCTCTTCTGTCTAACTAGATTACATTTAGTGCAACACTATCCTGATACGGGTCAGCAAACCTTCCTGCTCTGAGGCGAAGATCACAATTCTGTTTGCATTCGACTTTTGCTATCATGTCACAAACCACCTGCCCAGAATAGTGTCTCATCTTACATTTTCATAGCATCGTAACAGAGTTAAAGATGTATAGATTGCTTTGCAACATGTTTGCATTTCAAATACATATCCACTTAGTCCTATTAGTACACTGTTCAGAAGTATAATAATTAAAAAAATATATTCTAGATGCACCAAGAGCACCTATACGGTGTAGGAATAAAACATGCAGTCATCTGGTCCCGCAAAGAGCCTGCACTGTCTGTGTGCTGGTTGAAGCTACACTGAATGTGATTGTATCATTATCACATGTGTGTAAGCAAGCATTCTGGCTAAATTCTACTGTGAAGAATTTTAAAATCTGGAAACCTAAGACTATATACAATGTTTGCTGAAGATGTGCAGAGTGTGCTCAGCACCGCATAGTGTCATGCACTCAGAGGACAGGAGTCTGGAAAAGAATACTGTGGGAACTGCACCAAAAAATAAGCAATTGACCCTTTCCCTCCCTAGTGAAGGTCTGGCGCAGTTCAAAACCATTGTGTTCCTTTCCCACCTATGGGAACATGTGTTTAGATAGAAATCTCATTATGGCTAATGTTGTAGGTCGTTAGCTAAAACTGACTGAGTCAATGTCAGATCCTGGCAAAGGTTTCTAAGCCTAATATGAAAAGGCATGCATTACATTTCAAAAAATTTTCCTGTGTCAGTGCCCCTCTTACAGCTTGAGACCAGCTGTTAGTTTTGGATGTAGCTAAAGTCATAACAATGATTTCTGAGCTCATGGATTTTTTCATCACCCATTCATCTTTAAAGGTATTTGTCACACTTGACTTTAGCAATAAGAAGATGCTCTGAAACCCAGTAAATCTTAGAAGTCAATGACAAGGTACCTTCCACAGTACAAAAGCTAAGACAAACAAGCCCCCCCCCCCCAAACCTCCATTTAAAGGCTGATTCTGTAATTTCATTTCCTTTTGCCTGTGGCAGATAGGAATCTTCGCAGGACATGGAGATATATGGTCCTGGAAATGTCCATTTTTAGTAATGGAAAGGAAAGCAACTGTAACCCACTGTACCTAACATACATTCCAGGAGTCCTAGAAAAAAAAAAGGGGGCACAACTTAGGGACATGTGGAGAACTTTTACAAAGTCTTACTGTTTTATACTTCTCCAGTATGACTGTGGTAACTCTTCTTTCTATAATTTTAGAAATATTGGTAGATAGAAAAGCACATAAAATTGGGTATAAAAGAGCAAACTCAAAATATTTTCTTTGATTTTTGTCACCGTCATTTGTATATTTGCCTGTCTATATAGGCATATATAATGCTTGTATATTTGTAGCCTAGCAATACACAAGTGATTGAAGCATACTTTCAGGCTAATGAAAACACTAGCTTCCTTACTCTCAATGTTGAATTTTGTGCCTGCACCAACTGAAAAGCACTCCCCCAGGAAGAACTCTGGAAAACATTCTGGAGTCATAAGAAACAGCTTCCACGAGTTCTCAAGAGGGGTGTGCATTTCATTTTGAGTGTTTATCATCTGAGGGCCTAAATACAGACAGTGTAACATTTGTGACTTCTCTTTTGGTTGCTAATAGGCACTTTCTCGGAAGAGGAGTTGTTACCCAAAAGACTATGACATTCAGCCCCATAGGCCTTTGTGAATGGGTCTGTCAGGGCCATAGTGGTCTATTGTATCAACCCAACAGAAGGCCAGCAATGCTACTGTGTGCAAAAGAGCTTAGGGAGTTTTGTACCCAGAATAAAGTCATAGAAAAGCAGTTATCTGAATAAAGCAACTTAATGTTGCCTTCTAGGTTGGTTATTTTGTAAGTTAACCACAACTCAAGTGTCACCCCCTCAAGCAATAAAAATCATGTGTCTGCATTTCTGTACCTATAGTTCATTCTTTCTAAACCCCAAATGTGCAATTAAAACATATCCAATTGCTTATGTCCTTTTCAAAAAATTATATCATTAACAGTTAAAATTTTGATATGTTTCTTTGCTAAGAGCCTTTCAACACCCCCCTTCGAACAAGCTATGGAAATATAAATGTAGAACAATCATTGCATATCTAACATATTGTTAAAAGGCTCTTATACCCTGTGGTGCAGTGTTTTCTATAATAATATACACTATATTAACAATTGAGTATTTATGGTGTTGATAACGTCAGCTCCCAAAATGACAGTTGTTCTCCAAGACGGAGGGAGCAGGGAATTCTTTACATAAGAGCTAATGATTACTATCTAGTACAATGCTAAAAAGGAGAGGTATCATTGAGTGGAAATGCAATTCATGCACAAAACCCAAAGCAATAAGTTCTCAGTATCTGACACTGATATCAGTTGTAGGCAACGACACAGTCATTTCAATGGAGCAAACATTGCCTGTAGGGAAAAAGAACCTAACACTAAGTTACAGAAAAATACCCTATGGCATGAGATCGTAAAATGGTCTGACAGCTTCAGAAGCTGTACTCTTCCCTTGACATGAATCTATAATTTTAACTAAACAATAGTGAAGAAATGACAGCTCAATATACTCAGCCTGAGATCAAGTTTGTCATGGCAACATTGGCAGGTTGGACCCTGATTCTTCAAAGATTACATTGCCTTCGTTAACAAAATTCATACTTTTTTTTTATTACAGAATAGAGATTATAAATAATGTAAAGTGTGCATGCAGTCAACTGCATAATATACAAGCAATATCTATGTTTTGAATAATCATCTTTGGCAGGCCAGAATCCAGCTGGACATGCAGTATGTACATATCAAAATCCATATTGTGTTCATCATATTGAAAGCAAGTGAAAATATATATATATATATATATGTATATACTATATATACACACATATGTATATAGATGTATATACCATTTTAAATATATTGACAAATATATATGTATATATATATTTATATATTAAAAGTTGATTTCATCTTTGTCAGATTCAGGTGACTCGGGCCTTGAGACACTAAAAATATCCTGACATGGTATTTGGGGAGGTACTTGGAGTGGCATTTGGGGTTTTGGAGAGGAGGTCTGGGGTAGACTTTTCTCGGAGAGTAGTTTTAAAATTTCTGCCACCTGCTTTTCCAGGGCAGTCATTCTGCAGTTCAGCAGCTGGATGTCCTCTTTGAGTTCGTGTTTTACTTCCTGCAGGGTGGTTTGTAAGGCCTGCTCAGGGATGGGGTAAAAAGGATGCTTGGCATCAGCCTGGATAGGACTGTGTTCTAGAGGACTTCGGGCCTCACCAGCTTTATCCAAACGAAGGTCACTTTTTGTAATCCCACTGTCACAAGAGTCTGTTTTCCTTAATGGGTTCTTGGTCACACTGTTCTCTGAATCACTGCCTTTGGGGTCCTCTGACAGCAGCCCCATTGACTCAGCTTTGGTGACATTATTCCAGTCTTCCTTTTTCTCCTCGTGCGTCCCCATGTTGTTCTTCAATCTCAGCCACCCTTTCCCATTTCCGTTCTTCATTCTGATGGGGCTGTTGACTTTGAGACATTTTTGTTCAGCACCACCACCGTTGGGCTTCAGTTCCATGGCGTCACGGTTGTTCTGCTTAAGGGACTCACTGGTTTTCACGTAGGCCAGAGACGTCTGGATCGGGGTAATCTGGGACACGGTGACCACACTGGTACCTGTGATAGAGGCTCCATTCTGCAAAGGGCGGCTCTCCACCTGAAGCTGGTTCCTCTCAGGGTCACTCTGCACTGAGCCCTGGTTCCTCAGTTCCTTCTGCTGCTTGAACTTCTGGAAGAGCTTCCGAACTGGGTGGTCCACAGGGATGCTGAGAGTCACCTCATTCTTCTGCCGTAGCCGCTCTTCCTCCTCTTTCTTCACATCACTGATTTTACGGAAGATGATCTGGAGAATGGGGGAGACGATTAAACCATGGTTACAGGAGCAGATGACTTTGTATTTGAGTAATACTATGCTGAGTGTGCTCTGCTTTATGCAGAAAACATCTGCACACACCACACACAGAAAACATCTATACACACCACACACAGAAAACATCTGCACACACCACACACAGAAAACATCTATACACACCACACACAGAAAACATCTGCACACACCACACACAGAAAACATCTATACACACCACACATAGAAAACATCTATACACACCACACACAGAAAACAACTATACACACCACACACAGAAAACATCAGCACACACCACACACAGAAAACATCTATAAACACCACACATAGAAAACATCTATACACACCACACACAGAAAACATCTGCACACACCACACATAGAAAACATCTATACACACCACACACAGAAAACATCTGCACACACCACACACAGAAAACACCTATACACACCACACACAGAAAACATCTGCACACACCACACACAGAAAACACCTATACACACCACACACAGAAAACATCTGCACACACCACACACACAGAAAACGTACACACTACACACACTTTTCCTAAGGGAGAAGTTATTCAGATACCATATGACAATCCAATATACCCAAAATTTAACACAGGGACACTGACTGCTCTCTTATATACCACAAGGCAGAAGTGGTTGACACAACACTGTAAAAGAACTTCACGGCCCCATTTAAAAGGATATGCACAAATATATACTAGTACATGTGTGTTTGTTTATATACAAATAATATTCCTTAAACTTCCCTGGAATACATCCTCATTTTGGTATGGTTTCTTCCTTTCTGATTATGTTTCAAAGCCATTTTTAATATTATCCTCTGTTTATGGATAAGAGCAGGAATTCCAGGCTTTGTGAGCACTGAAAAGGTACCAAGTTCTCCAGGAAGATGATCAGGGTGCACAGAAGGGCGTGGAGAGCGAGTTCATTTACTTATGTGCCCACAAACACAGAACAAGAATCTGTGAAATACATACATCCTTAAAGTGTAAGTATACCACCTCAGAAACACTTGAACTTCCACCTCTAAAATATTCAAACATAAGAATATTTTTTGCACATGTGACACTTTCGATGGAGATGGAATTACAAATCTTAAAACTCTTATTTTACAAATGAAATTCAATGTATAGTATGTGTGATATTAGGTGGGTATCTCTCAGTAAATAAGTATACTACTAAAATATCCTGAAAATGTTGAGAAGAAATTGTGGTGACACCATGAAAGGTAATAAAAATTATTGGTTATATGAGATATTACCAAGTATATTTTCAGTTAGAAGTTAACTTAGTGAGTTTTTTCCCTCAGATTCCTGAAAAACAAAGTAACTGCAGATGAAATCTGTGAGGAAAATTAAGAAGAATTTTACCATATGAAGCACTTTCAGAATCAAACAATTTTACAACCCAAACAAAATTACTTCTCTCTTTCATCAGCCCATGTTGTTGTCTACAGTAACAACACATGTGAAACATGTAGTCCCAACCCATAATAGGCCCTCAAAATATGTTGGTTCTCTCTCCTTGAACTCAAAAGACCTCCAACTTGTAAAAAATTTTATCACCTTTTAAAGGTTCATCACATCCTAGGAGTAACATATAGTCACAGATTATGCAACAGAAAGAAATATTAATGGTGACTGATGCCAGCAGAGAAGTCAAAGGCAAGCAGGAATCATCCTTCTATGCCACACTACATTTTCTAGATTGAGGTAGGCACACTAAAGCCAACCTACCAAGTGGTAGTAACTTGTAACTTAAAATAAATAAATATTATAAATTCAATAATTACATAGAAAGACTATCATATGTTCTTCTCTCTGGTGGCACATGAAATTGGGTCTTTTTTTTTTTTTTTTTTTTTTTTTTACAGATGTAACACTAATCACAAAGTCTGACATCAAAGCTACAGAAGTTTAATTAGAAGTCTTCCTGAGGTTTGATGCACTTCTTATCCTTCGTACAGAAACAGAGCATGAACTAAGCCTTCAGGGCATTAACACCCTTTGGGATCAGACAGACACCAACATGGAAGACTCAGATATTATTTGTGTTGGTCCCATGAGCTGACAGAAGGAGCCTGGCATAAATGACTCTCCACATCCCAATCTAACTCACCCCAAGCCACTCTTTTAAATAGGCAATTACTTAGCCCAGAGCAGATAAAGCCTTGATGTGATCCTTGACATTAGGGGAAAGGAAATTCATTTCAAATCCCAGCAGAGAAGAGCAAGTACTTGACACACAGGAGCAGACACAACACAGGACAACTGCACAAAGTGTGGGTCATACTAAACAAGCACACATTATTGGACATGTTGAGAAGTATCTGGATTCACATGAAATTTTACTTTGACACAGAGTCTGGTATTTTTGTGACTCCACTTGGTGGCCCTCTATTGTGCAATAGATCAGACTACTGCCATCCATATAATATCTCCACGTATCTCACAGCTTATAAAATCCACATGGAAATGCTTGGTATCTCTGGTGATTGAGAATTATGGGCATCTAAACTCAGGAACAATTTTTTTTTAAGATTTTTCACTATAATAGTTAACGATGCACACAATTACAAGTTCAGGATGTTGAGTGATTTAGGATTGCAATATACCTATGAAAAACATCAGTAAAAAAGGAAGGCTTTTCTAGTTTTCTCTAAACCAAAAGCTGCTCACAGTCACCCCCTGAAACAAATAGACAAAGGTATTCAGATTGCTAATATTAAGGACAAAAAAAGCTCCAAATACCAAAATACCTAGCACAAAGGGAGGCCTGGCAGAAGGCCAGACCGACGTGTGCATCCAGAGACAAATGAAGCAGAACTGGATTAACATATGTTGCCACCAAGAAAGTAACAGGAGTTTGGAAAGAAGAAGAACTGGAGTTTGGGGTGTCTGGTGGCAGAATTCTGCACTGCAAACCACTACTGGTCCTTTATCTCCCTGCTGCAGAGGGTGAGGTAATGAGGCAGTAGATACACCTAGCTTCCCATGTTTGGGGAAAATTGAACATCAAGACTGGTGCTGACTTCTCATCTGGATTTGATGGAGTGACAGGACCTACATCCCCTCTCAAGGCAGCAATGTATGTTGGAAAAAGAAAAGAAAAGAAAAGGGAAGGGAAGGGAAGGGAAGGGAAGGGAAGGGAAGGGAAGAAAAGAAAAGAAAAGAAAAGAAAAGAAAAGAAAAGAAAAGAAAAGAAAAGAAAAGAAAAGAAAAGAAAAGAAAAGAAAAGAAAAGAACAGCATGTTTCCCGTGGAGACTGAAGGTTAAAAACCCTTTGTTCCTCATCTCTTCTTTCCATTGTAGGCTAGATGAGCACTGATGAGGATCCACATGGGCTCAGGACTTGTGACTTCAGCCTTTCAGAAGCCAGATACTGAGAAAGCAGTGCTTGCGGTAGGAAGGGATACTGCCCTCTGTGGATGTTCAGATACTTAAATAAGCCACACACAGGGGAAATGAACAACCAAACAAAGCCAGTACCCTGAGTAGTGACCACAAGCCTTCCAGACCTCAAACACAAGCCTGAGGTACTGAATGAAGTTGGTTACTTCAGTAACCATCTTTGTCCCATACCAGCTCAGTCTTGAGCCCAGTGAAAGCAGACTGGAAAAAGAGGGTTGTAAGAGTCCATACCCAAAGCATACATTTTAAACTAAAACCTAGATATTAGCAAGGCCCTCGCATTTGATCAATTGCCTAACATATCTATGTATTTCAAGCCAGGACATGATTTTTTAAAGTGTTTGATTTGATGGAGTTTACTGAATTATAAGTAATTTACTATGGAACAAAAATCAATTTAAGGCAAAGATTATTAAAAAATGTTTACCTATAACAACATAGTCCCTCACACACTTGCATCTTCCCATTTAACTATCATCCATACTGTGTGAGACAGGTCTTATTAGTCTCATGAACAGAAGAGCAAAGAGAATTTAAATTGTCTTAGGCCACACAGCTAGCAAATGGCTAGGATTCAAAGCTAAGGACTTGAACTTCATATAATCCTAACCATTATATAATCCTAACCTGCTATCACTCAGGACAATTGAGTGCTGTCCCCTGGATCATGAGGGACCATTGGATAATTGAGTGGGTGTGGGATGAAAAGATACAGGCATTTCCACACCCAAAAAGCACCCTTCACAGAAGAGTGAGATGGAAACTCTGTGCATGCTGGATCAATAGCAGCTTAATGGCTGGAGAGATCTCTATGACAGACTTTTATAACTCCTCAGTGAGAGGACTTGCAGACTCTCGTGACTCTTACTGGCAAAGGCAAAGCCAATAAGCTTGCTACACTCTACGCTCCATCAAAATATATGCCTCCTTTGTACCCTTGAGTTACCTTCAAGGCTGCCTTGTGTTTTCTCTTCCTTATACATATATCAAATGCATTACCTTTATGTAAAGCAGGGGAAGGCAAGATCAAAGAATGTGATTTTCCCTGGACTCTGACACTGTCTTTTATCCCTCTCACATCTAGATTCATTTGTTTAGGAGAATGGAATTTTTGTCTGTTTTGTTAACTAATATATCTCTGTAACAAGGCCTGCTATAGTCAATATCCTTTAAAAATACATTCATTTATTTAAAGTCATGTATATAGGAGAACCCATGTATGAGTATGCACATGTGTGAGTGCAGGTGCCTGCGGAATCCAGAATAGGGTGTCAGAAGCCATAGAGCTAGTTATAAGCAACTGTGAGACGTCTCACATGGATGCTGGAAACCAAACTCAGATCCTCTGCAAGAACTGTAAGTGCTCTTAAATACTGAACTATCTCTCTAGCCTCTCAAAAACTAAATTTTATCTGAACAACCTCACATACTTTGGAAATAGGGTTGTATTAAAAATAATGAGTCCTTTCTTGTTATTATTTTCCATACTCTTAACAGTCAATGATACTGATTTGGAAATTTTTATTTTTATTTGTTTCGAGAATTTTATATGTGAGTACTGTATTTCTATCATTTCTACACTACTCCAACTCCTCTTGTGTCCACTCCTGCCTCTCTCAAATTTATCACCTCTCCTTCTTTATTATTCACACACACACACACACACACACACACACACATACATATACACACACATACACACACATCCTGCTGAGTCCTTTTATAGTGTTGCTCACTAGTGTATATGTGTTTAGTGGACCACTTGGAATTGATACCTATCAAGGAGCTTGTTCCAGGGGAATACTGAAACTCCCTGTCACGGCAGTTATTAATTACCTATTGTTCTTCTTCCTGAAGTGCAGCCTTGGGAGACTTCAGAGAAGTGTAGCTCTAATGCCTCATCAAAGAAGCTTGTTTTTGTAACATACAGAAATCAATGCAACAAAACGTAGAGAACAACTGACCTTGGGGTGCTCAACCCCATTTGATACATCAACAACACAAACCCTGTCCCAAGGTTCAGAGAACAGCACAGAAAAGAAAAAGTGTTAGAGCCAGGGGACCAAGATGTCCACAGTGAGATAGGGTCTTCAGACACAATAGGATAGCTGTACCTATAAAGTCTGGGTATTTTATTATTGATAACTATATCTACTACTATTTCCTCACTTGAAGTTACTGCTGTATTATCCTTAACATCTGGCCCACAGTTGGTAGTTAACAAAGGCATGCTATGCAGAGTCAGTTCAAAACTGATACACAAATGCATTTTTGGAGGTTCTTTATTCAGAACGGTTATAGGGATATCTATCATGAACTTAATTTCTAACTTATGATAATACTCTATTTTCTTCATGAAAGGTAAGAGAATATAAACAGAAATTTAAAGCTGTCCATAAAAAGAAAAAAATGAATTTATGTTTATGAGGTCTAATAGCTCATGTACTGGGCTCTACCATAAGTTGATTCATGTGTTAATGCAAAGAATAATTTGTTGTATTGTTTTGTCTTATGCAAAAATTAATGCATTATCTGAGAAATAAGAAAATAAAATATCAGCAATGCCTGACTAGGTAACCTATTGCATTTTTAAAACACTGCATATTACAAACCCTCCCTCTAAGTTCTTGTAGTTTTGAAGATAACTTTATGAGCTTACATTTCTATGTTAATTATTCTATACAACCATTGCAGCATTCTTTAATTAACGCTATTGATTGCTTCCTTTAATGGAAATATTTATCTTGACATTTTTATCAAGTAATGAAATGTTTCAAGTAACTAACACAATAGAAAGACTGATAGATTTTATTTAGGAAAACCTTTCATATGTAATGTGTATTGTTTGGATAAAGGAATTCTGACTGCTACATTTTGGCCACAAAGAAAACCTGAAAACAATAAAGATTCCTTATGATGCTTTTGAATCTTTCAATGGGTATGTATTTACAGGAAGGAAATAGTATCATAATAATTTGATATAAACTGTATAGATTAATTTTACAGTATTGCATTGAAATAATACTGTTTACTCCAGAAAACCAGCATTATGATGACCCACAAAAAGATCATTATTTTTGAGATAACAAAGAAAAATGTAACTCTATGAATCCTAATATAGTATTAAAATGAATCAGTTTTTAATTTCCCCTCAGTATTAATAACCTTGTACTTGATGTACTCTAGGGCCATCTTTTGTCCACAGTAAATCAAATTGCTACTGAATACCATAAAAATCAAAGCTAAAATTATAAACAGAAACTCAGGCATCAAGCTACACTTGCCTCTTGCTGCACATTATCAGCAGCATGCATTGTAGCCTGCGCTGTATCAGCAAAGAGGTTTATTTCCTTTAAGCTTTCTGCCCTGAGCTTCATTGTGTTCTGAAGAACCTGCTGGAAGGTTTAATTTATTTAAATGATAAAAGCTTCTTAAACATAACAGGGAACATGGCCAACTGAGCTTTCCATTTCAAAAGTAGGACATTTGATCATAAAAGTGATATCAAAATTGAATAATTTGAATGTGTACTGAACTTTGAAATCCAATAGAAGCAGGGGAGAGGAATCATTTGTTTAATGACATGGGTTTAGCATTATGTGATTTGTAGAGAGATAGAGGTGTTTTTTTTGTTTTTTTTTTTTTTCTCAAATGGGCCATCAATTTCCAGATCCGTGAGTTCTGACTGGGAATTTAGAGCTCTCTGCAATTAAACAGTGAAGAGCTATGGTTCTGCTGACTCTCCTGGGATCCAGCTGCTTTGACTCTGGTTCATACCATTTTCCATACACTTAGTCATTCATTCTAATTCTAGCTCTTCCAAACCATTTCAACCTGAGCAAATACAAAGAAATATTTATTAAACACTATCCTGAGCAGATTAGAGGCTGTGAGGTCTTAATAAATCACATGATGCTGTCCTTGTAGTTGCCTGTTCTATACGTTTAGATGTGTTGATGGTAATGATGACAGACCATGACCTTTGTAGATAAGGCAGCTTGACTTTACCCTCCAAGCTGCACAAGAGCAAGATGGTACTATGATGTAGATGACCCTTTATGTTTCCAAATGAAATTTGAGGAATTCATAAATTAATTAATTAAAGTATAAAGTAAAAGGAAGGAAGGAAAGTTAGTAGAGAAGAAAAGGAAGGAAGGGAATAGAGGAAGGGAGGAAGTGAAATGCTTTCATTTTGGTAATGTGTGGATACTTCCCATTGTGAATGAGAAAGGAGTTGGTAGGAAGAAAATGTCTTCTCTCTTTCTCTGCCCCTTCTCCCCTTTCACTCTCTCATTCTCTCCCAATCTCCCTTCTTTCTCTTCCTCCTTCTTTTTTATCCCCCGCCACACACACACACACACACACACACACACACACACACACACACACACATATACACACACACACACACACACACTATGAAAGCAACTAGAAATCAGAGTAAAGTGTTAAGTCACATTTGGAACTTGTTCTTTGCATAAAATGTTCTAATAAAATGTTGTGCACAACAGCTTTTCAATCTTTTTAGTCTATGCTATGCTATTCTATGTTCTTTTCCATACCTGCCTAGAATCAACAGACATGACAAAGTGGATGGGAAGAGCTCATGAAGCTTCAACCCTACACAAAGAACTACATGCAGCCGAGGAGAGCTGGGAGCAGAAGAGGTGGTCTTCCCCAGAGAAGAGCACACCAATTGTTGTCCAGTGCCAAATGGTCAGCCCTGAAAATACACATACAAGTAACATTGTACAGACTGACAGGCTATATATGATATATATATATATATATATATATATATATATATATATATATAGAGAGAGAGAGAGAGAGAGAGAGAGAGAGAGAGAGAGAGAGAGAGAGAAGGGAAAAGAAGATAGCTAACTCTTTTCTATGACCATCACTTCCTTTTTTCTAACCTGTGTTAAACACAGCCAACCTCAAGCCACACAAACTACTGCCATTGCATTTCAGTCTCTTCCAATAAAGCCACAGTGTGTGAGGCCATCACTGAGAACAGTGTCACCAAGTGATCTGTCACTGGATTGGCTCCTTCTTTCCAAGTCTCACGTACTAATTTCTTTTTAAAACTTTAATTTTTGAGAATTTTCTCTACATGGAGTGTGTTCACATCGTTTTTACTCTCTTTCCCCTGCTCCAGCTGCCTTTGTCCCCATGACTCCATCTCAAATGTATGCCCTCTTCTTTATTAATGTTATACACATGTAGATCTGTGTGTGTATGCACACACAAACTGCTGAGTTCACTTAGCATCATGATTGTTGTATGTTTAAGGCTGACCACTTTAATTGCTGTATCATTTCTAGTCTTACATGTATTGTTGTGAAGTTTCTTTTCCAAGATATATTTTATTTTTAACCATGAGTATATGTGTGCCCTGAAGAGGTTGTCTTAGCCCCTGGAGCTGGTGTTGACATCAGGTGTAAGGCACCTAATATAAGTACTGGGGACTTATGCTGAGTGCCAAGTCCTCTTTGCAAGAGTAGTTTGTGCTCTTAACCACTGAGCCATCTTTCCAACCCTGATGACTTGTATTTTAGTTTAGAATGAATGGTGAGAGAGTCCACTACTGGTATCAGTTTTAGCTAGTTCCTAAGAGATTGCTCTGAAGAACATTCAAAAGAGTAACATCATTTTATTTTTAAGAATTTAGCATAAAAATTTTAGCATACTCAAGTTCAATTTTTTTTTGTTAAAGTCCATTGAAGGAAAACATCATCATTGTGTTTTTCCAAGAAAGGAAGATTACAACTCCCAGTACTTGCCCAGTTCCATAAATGAATTATTTGATCACATTGTACTGGAGATAATCATTCCAGCCACAATAGATAACAATTGAATATTTTTATTTCTGAGAACACTAAACACCAATATTTAGGAAATTGTACTTGGTAATTTCAGGGATTATTGCTGCATTAATCATCACATGAATCCATGTTAAAGAAGGGGAAACTGATGCTGAGGAAGATTTTAAAATCCTCCCCAGTTTCACACAGTTAGTAACAAGGTAGGTTTCTGAGCCAGGCTAATGGAACATAGAAGTTAGGCTACTGAAACTCGAGACTTCGTCAGTTAAATGTTTATATTGGCTTGGAGGGAAGGCACTTAAAAAATGAAGGAATTCGGGACTTGAGAGATGGTTCAGTGGCTAAGTGTGCTTCCTACTCTTCCAAAAGATCCAAGTTCAATCAGTTCCTAGCATCCACACCAGGCAACTCACAGCCACCTGTAACTCCAGGAAATCTGATGGCTTCTTCTGGCCTTTTCAGGTACCTACATATAAGTGGCATATTCTCTCTCTCTCTCTCTCTCTCTCTCTCTCTCTCTCTCTCTCTCTCTCTCTCTCTCTCTCTCCTAAATAAAAATGAATATTAAAGAAAAAAACAGTGAGTGAAACTGAATAACTTCTATGACCACATTCACTAGAAGTCATATTCATGTGAATGTAGACTCTTGGGTACAGGTGTAGACAATATTATTTGGCATTGGTTGCTGTGATGCACTTGACAAAGGAGTTCAGCTTGTCACTCCACTTTTGTCTTGCAACTCTGCACTTTTTTTTGCAATTATTTCCATTCATAGTTCCCATTTAACATATGAGGCTAAGGGGAATGATATGAGTTGCCTATACTCAACCTGTTAGTAAATAGTCAAGAGGAAACCCATTTCCCAAAGTAACACCAGTGTTTGTCCTGCTCTTCTATGATAACATGTGTGTGTGTGTGTTTGTGTGTCTGAAGGGTGTGTGTGTGTGTGTGTGTGTGTGTGTGTGTGTGTGTTAGATATGTATGTGTGTGTGTGATGTGTGTATTGTGGTATGTGTATGTGGTATGTGTGGTGTATGTGTGTGGTGTGTATGGTGTATGTGGTGTATATGTGTGTGTGATGTGCCTGTATGTGGCAGGTGTGTGGTATGCATTGTATATGGTGTGTGTGTGTGTGTGTGTGTGTGTGTGTGTGTGTGTGTGTAAAATGTATGAGGTGTGTGTTGAGTATGTATATATGTGTCTAAAATTCTATTTTGAGCCAGGCATAGCTGCACACTCCTTTAATCCCAGCACTCAGGAGGTGAAGCAAACAGATCTCTGTGAGTTCAAGGTCAGACTGATCTACAAAGTGAGTTCTAGGACAGCTAGAGCTAGGTAGTTAGTCCTTGTCTAAGACAAACAAACAAAAAACCAACTTGTTTTGTAGTTTATAGTACACTTTGAATATATTACCCTACAGGGACTATTTGATATTATACAGTTGTCAGTGGGAACAGACCTAATATATGGCTTTAACTTTTGTCTTGGAAGAAAAAATCCACCTCAGGTGTGCAGTTACTGAGGTGGAACATTTACAGAAATTTTACATGGATTTTTTTCATAGTAAAAGAAATTTTCTTTAGCTTCTGCTTAAGAATATTACTCTGGGACATTTATTTAAATTTTAGTTGTTTCTACATTTGCTTTAACATAGAAGAATAGCATGGTTTTCCTTTAGTATCATATAGATTCAGACTTAAAGGAAAAGACTTAGAAATGTTCATGTAGTCTGGAAGACATCACTCCATTAATATACAATTTTCATATTTTACAGGTAGAATCAAAATTATATTTTAATAGGTGACTAGGCATTTTGGTGTTTTTCTTAGTTTTGTGGAGTTAGAGATCTGAAACTTAAAGGATTATCCAAAGTGATTGCCCCTGAGAGCCATGCATCTATCCCTGGTGGTTCGGCTTAGGACTCACTGTCCCCTGTCTCCATGTCCATCATCTACTTTCTATTAGAGTATGTAAATCTGTGGATTTTTAAGTTCTTTTGTCAAGTGAGGTTTTACCAAATAAAGGTCTCTTTGAGAGTTAGGGATCAAGAGAATATTAGCTCACTCCATTCAGCTACAAAATACATGAAGTCAGAAAGTTTATAGAGAAAAGAGGTTCACTCAGCCCACAGCTCCAGGGGTTGAAGAGAATGATGCACAGGTCAGGGTAAGGGCCTCACAGCAGACAGCATCACAGTGGTGAGCTCCATGTGAAAGGGAGGTTCAGGGAAGGTGCTAGGCTCACAGTCCCACATGGCTTGTTTCAATCTCTTCTGGCTGTGGTGACCCCATCACTTCATTATTACCCAGTGGCCTTAGCTCCTGAAGCTCATTTCAGGTGTACCCCATTGTGGCACAGGAACCTCTGGGGAACACACTGGTTCTAAACTACATTGGGTACCAGCCTCAACTCTGTCTACCTGTGTGGGGTCTATTATGCTTCTTTTATCCTTTTAAGTACCCGATAGATTTAAACATCTTTCTAAAACAAAAAAAAATGAAAAACAAAAACAACAAAAAAGGTATTTTACCATGATGTGTGGCTAGGCAATGCAAAATAGATCTTGGCTATTTATGTTTATTTTAATGAAAGCCATAAATATATATTTACCCAAGTTCAAAGCTGAGAATGTTATCTTCAAATATTTTTTATCTAAAATTATCAAATTCTAGCTTCATGATCTTTGTTCAATACCTGCATTTAAATGTTTTCCATAGGAACATAACTGGCCATGCAAGTAACATTGCCTTACCTACTTGGACCATTTCCACCTTGATTGAATTTAGTAGAATTCTACTAGAAACAATATTAGCAATTAGTGTCACTTCCAATTTGAAATCCCCTTCTGCAGAAAACTTGGTGTTTGGGCCACTGGAGGCCTGAGTACCAGGCCTGGTCAGGGCTCCAACTGTAATCTCAGATATAAGTTCCATGATCTCTCTAGATGTTAGCCTGTTTATTTTACTAATAAAAAAGTGATGGGGCTTATCGTTTTAGCAGTAGCTATTTTTAAATGGATAATACAGGCAGCCGGTGTTGGACTCTTTATAAAGGACACAATCTACATTATGCTCTTGAAGTTATTCTTCACATAATTTCTTGCTAGAAATAACGTGTTTGCCCTATTTTTCTAGTGTCAAAATTTCCATGTACCAACTGCTGAGATTTCTGTGACCCTCAGTAACAATTATAGATGCAGGATAAATAAGTGCTCCTTTTATTTATGTTTTGATTCTGCATCTGCTAGAGCCAACTGCTCACATGCTGTGCGGGGAGAAGATGAAAATTTGCTGCTAATTATCAAGGCTTGTGCTTCTAAACATTGTTGGCCAGTAATTGAAAAGCAGTGTCTAGAGTCAAGCACTAGCTAATAACTTTGTCCCCACAGAGTTGAACAGTGATTAGTAAGTCTAGTCAAAGAAGATAGATGCTCTACTGACTGTATCTTTGGTGTTACAATTCCCAGAAGCTGGAATCTACAATTTTAAAAGGAGAGTCCGTTTAAGTGATTGAGAGATGCTGCCAACATGCATATACATATGTATCCACAGCAGAGTCAGCAGAGGCATGACAAGTGACATCTGAGTGGCTGTCTATGGGAATTCCGGTTAAAGAGAACACATTGTGTTACTGTGGCATGAATTGTGAAATTTTACACATGAGCATTAATGTTGAAATATGTGCTAATTTTACTAGCAACTTCTATTTATGCCATTGGTATCAAAAATTTGTCCATTAAAATATGTGGCTAATAATTATTCTGTTTGAAAAGAATCATTTTACAGTTTTTGTAGAATATTATTTTAAGATGTGTTTCATTTGTTTATGCTGTGGAACATTTACTTTAATGACGCAAAGATGTGTTACATTTGTTTATGTTGCATTTGTTTAACTCCGTGGAGCTGTGTGACTGTGCCCGTCTAAACATCTGTTTGGTCTAATAAAGAGCTGACCGGCCAATAGCCAGGAAGGAGAAAGGATATGTGGGGCTGGCAGGCAAAGAGAAAAAATAGAAGGAGAAATATGGGAAGAGAGGAGATCTAGGATAGAAAGAAGGAGGAGGATGCAAGGGGCTAGCCACCCAATCAGCCATGGAGTAAGAGTGAAAGTAAGATATACAGAAGTAAACAAAGAAAAAGCCCAGACACAAAAAATAGCCGGGATAATTTAAATTAAGAAAAGCTGACAAGAAATAAGCTAAGCTAAGGCTGGGCATTCATAAGAAAGAATGGGAGATGGGTGTCAGGCCCCCAAAGAAGCCAAAAGAGCAAAAGAAGAGCATTTTAAAAAAACAGTCAAAATAAACATGCTTTTATTGCATTTCTTTTATCTTTAGCAATTTAGGTTACCCTAAGTTGAAAGAAACCCGTGTTTTATACATTGGTATGAGAAGAATAGTTCCCTACTATCATAATCTATAGAAACTAGAGAAGAGCATCTGTCCTGTTTTCTTAGTAAGAACAGACTGTATTACCCCAGGTGACTCTTCAGAGAATTTTGCTCTTTGAATGAGAACTGAGTAGTTGTAATAAAGGATCACAGGATATGCAAATGGGAAAGACTGGAAACTCCTAATTTTCAGAGCCATCTGAACACCAGGTAGATTCTATCCACAGAAAACATAAAAGTAAGTGCCTTAAATAAATGCAATTGCATACATATTTATGGTTTGGAAGACTGACTATTGTCAAGATAGAAAGTTTTTCCATAATTGACTCCTGGGTTTACAATTAAAATTAAATCTTAATAAGACCATTTTGTAAGCTTTAATAACCTAAGTCTACAATTCACATGGAAATGGCAAAAGCCTCAAAAGTCTAACTGGTATTTATAAAGAAGAAGAAACTGTACAATTTATGTCACCCATATTTCAACATTAAAGGCATAGCAATAAATACAGTGTGGAGCTGGCACAACAGTTAAACAAATTACCAGAATAGAGTGCTAGAAATAAAGCCATGTGCCTTGGACACTGATTTGCACAGGCAGCAACACTAGTGCATGCTAGAGAGAAAGTAGTCTTTTCTATATGGATATAAGTCGAACTGAATTTCTATCAAATATATTGTATCTCAGCCTTTGCCTTCCACATACACAGCAGATGTCAATTTATCACAGAACCATGGTAGGTAAAAAAAATTGAGGAGAAAAATATAAAAACACTTTCTTCACTTTAGTATATAAAAAAGTTTTAAAACATCACAAAAAAAACTAGTAGTCATATATATATGAACCACAACAGATATGTCCAAGGGAAAAATTGACACTTAAGTGTTTCAAAGTTATCTAAGTAGCCATTTAATATGAAGCTGTGCTTCCCTTAATTAGACATCAAGGTACTACAATTTAAAACTACAATGTATTTCCTTTACACACGAATCAGTATGATAAAATGAAAGAAACACAAGTGGTCAAAATAAAGAAAATAGGAATCCTAAATGTAGCTCAGTAAAGGACAAAGAAGTGTGAACAGTGGCTCTGAACACAAAATGTAAGTATTAAATAGAGGAACGCATGTCATGGGAAACACACTGGAGTCTGTGTCACTGACTCCCACAGTCAGAGCGTAGCTTGCCAGCCTCTGTACTATGTATTGACTGTGCCCCTGGCACACCAGATTCTCCAGGTGGCTAAGCTGCAAGCCTCTACCTCCCTCAGCTGAGCTGAACATAGTCATATGAATACACTTTTTCTGAGACTCTCCTACTCTAAGGACACCAAAACTAGAAACCCAAGGCTCTATTATGGTTTATTTTTAATAAGATAAACAACTCAAAATATCAATAAGGGACCATGCATTTTGTAAGATTTACAGTTAAAATAAAAACACCTAAACAGCATACTCCACCTGTCTATAATGATGAGGCTACCTGCAATGCTCTTTAAGAGTGAAAGTTCTGATTTGTACTGACTGGTTCAACTTGTCCTTCACATACATGCTCATCAGCTCTTTTCTAGGCAAATTCCTTTCTGCACTCCATGTGCATCAATTGCTAATGGCAAGAATAACTTCCTTATAGGATCATTGATAGGCATAATATGATATGGTACTTAAAGAACTTGGAAGAGTGCCTGAAATGTATTTGTTAGTATTTTTCATACCCACCACATCAAATAAGGAAGGCTGGCACAGTGGAGATGTCAGATCAATCAAATGGATAGAGAGAGTGAGGAGCAGTCAATGACGGTGGTCAAGTGTATGAAGCCACTAACATTAGCTAGTATAAGAACCTGGGGAAAGCTCTACAAATCTTTGAGGCGGGGCCTTGAATCATGGGCAGGATGCAAGATACTACCAGTGTAGAACTTTGGGCAGAGTGACACAGATAGTAGATAGGTCCATAAAGCTAACAACTTGGTGTGAATAAAGAGCCTTGTGCTGCTCTTTAGTCTTGGCATCAAACATTCTTGGAAGTGAGAGTAGAAAGTTAAGCTAAAAAGGTAATTTTACTTTAAAAATCAATAACTTTTCAGTTCCCTGAGAGCAGTCACTATTTCCTCTTTTCCCAAAACTCTGTAGCACACTCCCCATCACATAATACACACTCTCCTGGTTGACATTCCAGTCACTGGCCAGTGACCATCCTCCATCACCTCATCCAGATCCTCTTCCACTTCCAGTTTCTAAATGTCAGTGTGCTCAGGCTTCTATCACTTGAAATATCATCTTGAAGAATGACATTCTTGTATTGATATGTCTATTCCATAAAATATACATTTATATTCCTGAAAGATCATTTGAATTCAAGATATCTTATAGCCAGGGGTGCTATCATTAGTTATTTCTAGACAACAGACATGATTCAGTACTAGAGAAACATACAGCCAACACATACCTACCTACTACTTACATACATACATAGAGAGATCAGAAATAAATATATATGTGTGTGTGTATATGTGTATGTATGCATATGTATACACACACATATGTATTTTTTCAATGCCTCCATACAGTTAGCCAATAGGCATTATCGAGTCTCAAAACAAACTGCCAACTTTCCCAAGAAACCTGCCTAGACTCCTGGGCTGTGATTGGAACCAGTTCTTGGATAACACTTGCTATTGTCTCCTCTGAGCTCTAGATATAAGAAAAAGGGTTAGACTACTATTTTTAATTATGTAAGCACGTGCATGGGGGGCGGGTTACAGTTTGTGTATGTAAATGCAGTGCCTATGGAGGTCCAAAGAGGGCTTAAGATCCAGACAGGCAGTTGTGAGCTGTCCAATGTGAATGCTTGAACTGAACTCAGGTCCTCTGAAAGACCAGTGCATGCTTTTAACCAAAGAACCATCTCTCTAGCCCTCACACTAGAGATTTCTCACGGCCTGAACTGTCACCTCTTCCTTGGAACAAGCTAGATGACATTTCTCTTAGAGGTATGAGCAACCATTATACGAGCTGTAGCGAAGGAACTGTGAACGGAAGTGATGTGCACCATGTCCAGGACACACCCAGTACATTGCCCTGTAGGACCACTTTATTGTTGCCAGTTTGGGGAGTTACATACTGGGCTGCTGTCACTCACTAACTCATGAAGCTCACTTATTCATCCACACAAGGCAAACGTGACAGCACAGGACCAGAGCAGCCAGGGGACCATGAAGCTCAAGATGGATGCTGTCTGTGACTCTGAATCTCAGATGGCTCGCTGAGGCTTGCTTGGGATTGTTAAAGGCACGGCAGTCATCACCTTATTGTGTCATGGCACTTAAAAGTGCGGGCTTATAGATTTTGAAAAACAACTTTTCCTTTACAAAGATACAGGGTTTTCTATAAACTTTCACTTTGATTTCATTTTATTGTTACTAATTTTTACAGAACTAAAGTCAAAGAAAATTATAATCTAGAATTCTTTGCATGAAAAAGTCTTTTCTTTCCAGGCTACAAAAAAAAAAAACCCAGAGTTATTCTGGGCCTTTACTGTACTTTAAAGTGAAAATATAATTTTAGGGTACTAGATGGTATGCAGGGACAAGAAACACATAAAGGACTATTTTCTGGCCCTTATTTTACTAAAATGAAATAAAGTAGCTGTTAAGCTACTGTTCAGCTGTGCCTGCAAACCTGATTACCCCATCACCTTTGATGCTTATGGGGAAAATGGTTCTAGGGGAGGGAAATCAATAACTTTACAAGTAGTAGTGACCACCATGGATCAATTTACTACAATCGATAGCACAGGGATCGATTTACATGACTAACATTCCTTCCTTTTGTCTTCCTTCTGTTGCCATTCACTGTAATGGCAAAGAAATCACTCCAAATTATTTTATCATGCCTTACTATCCAAAGAAACAAGAAACCTCCTTCCACATCTCATCATGAGCAGCAACATGGGGGTGTTTATTTGTTAAATGAATCTAAGGGATGTGATACAGCCATGGAAAAATCTTCATTTCTACTAGATAACTTATGCATAGCGAAAAACAGGTCCATACTGGTAAAAGTATTTTATCACCTATGCAAAGATAAAGATACCAAAGCTGGGAGACTAAATATAGTGTGTTGGTTCATGCCCATAATCCTAGCACTTTAGAGACTGAAGAAGAAGGACTGCTGGAGTTCAAGGCCAGCATGGGCTGCAACAAAAGCCTCTGTTGACAAAGGAAGGAAGGAAGGAAGGAAGGGAGGGAGGGAGGGAGGGAGGGAGGGATAGTCAAAGTACCAATAATGTGGAGTACTCTTGATAACATCATCTTTCTATTGAATTCGTTCGTGAAAAGTGAAATTTGAAGACTTTTGACAAAAAGAGCTGACTTTTCAAAAAGATTAATCATCTGAATAAAAATAATGGTAACTAAAAAAATGTCACTAGTCAGGCAGTGGTGGCACATAAACTTAATCCCAGCCCTCGGAAGGCAGAGCCAGGCAGATCTCTGAATTTGAGGCCATCCTGGTCTACAGAGCAAGATCCAGGACAGGCACCAAAACTACACAGAGAAACCCTGTCTCAAGAACCAACTCCCCCCTCCCCCAAAAAAGGAAAGAAATGTCACTAAAGCTCAATTTGATTCTCTTCCTTTTTAAGTTTCATGTTGATTTGTCCGGTATAGCTGCATGGATTCAACAAAGGAGTTGGAAGTTTCCACATGGATTACAAAGCTATAAATGTAGTGTAACTTTATATAAAAATCAGAATCACAACTGTACCCTTGTGACTTTTGTGATGTCTGCTTTAACATTCAGATGAAATTCACTACACTAAAGCATGAAAATTAATTATAATGCTTGTAGGAATTTTGTTACCTAAGCATTATAAAATACTTCTAAGAAAGTTGCCACTTCCTTGGGTTTAAAACAACTGGAAATATAATTTTAAAATAGCACCATAAAGAAGAGAAAAATCAAATGCTTTTCGCTACATAAAGGTAGATTTGAGGGATGATCAGTGTCCTCATGTCCAATGATTCTGCTCTTCCAGTGAATTAACCTGTTGAGACTCTGATCCTGAATCATCCTTTGAATTTGTCTTCTGGAGTTACACTCTCAGGCTTCCATTCACACACACCGAATAAGAAAAAAATACATCAGTAAAACCCAGAGGGCTCATGTGATAGCCCAGGATCTCTACCATGGCCAGGATCAGCACCTTCTTCTCTCTTGTGACTGTTTCAGCTAATCATGCCTCTCTGCAAAGTCCTCCCCACTCCTTTCGTATTGCAATCTGCAAATGGCCAAGCCTTGTTCATTGGAAAATTGAGTCTAAAAAGATCAGCTCTCTCAGTTCTTCTCTCTGTTCCCCTCACTATCTGTAGATAAACAAAGTGTTGTTTCTTCTCTCTCGTCTTTTCATTTGAGGAACAAAATGTCTTTCTTCTGTTTAAAGTCAAGCCTTTGACTTTGGCTCATCCAATCACCTGTTACCTTTAAGACGTTTCAGAATCAATCATTCTCACATCCAGCAATAGCTTTAACTTCTTTTCTGAAGTTTTGGCCTTGGCTTTCAGCTCAACTTTTCTAGTTTGGTTAAGAAATGAGAAAAAAAATTCTATAGAACTTAAAACTCAAACCCTTCATTTAACTTTTTCAGCCACTGTTACTATATTTTTCTCCCCGCTCTACTCAATTTAATGTGCAGCTGAGTATATACATATTCTATTTGCTTCCCCAAGGACACTCCCCAGCCTTCTCTCTCTGCTCTGTGCTCTGAGATGCTAGCCTGTGTGACTATATCAATAAGCTTATGTGTTGCCTTGTTTCTAGTTGCAAGACTTCAACATGAACCACTGGTTGGGGAGGGGGGGCGGATGGTACAGGGCAGGGGAAGAACAGGGACAAAGCTATTTATTATTACAGCTTTAAAGTTTTCCTGTGGGTTGGTACAATTCCTTCAACCTTCTTAATAGATTCCTTCTCTGTCTCTTATCTCTCCTGATCCACTTCTTTTCTCTTTGTGTTTCTATTTATCCCAAAGCTGCTCAGTGCTGCCCACATTCAAAATGGGTCTTTCCTCCCTGGTTAATCACTATGAAAAGAGTCTCACAGACACATTAAGAGTGTGCCACACTGTCTTAGGGTTTCTATTGATGTAAAGAGACACCAAGACCGTGGCAACTCTTATAAAGGAAAACATTCAATTGGTGGCTTACAGTTTCAGAGGTTTAATTCTTATTATCATGCTGGTACATGGAGGTGCACAAGGAGACATGGTGCTGGAGAAGGATCTGAGAATGGAGAAGGAGCTATATCTTGACTTGCAGGCAATAGGAAGTGGTCTGAAACACTAGGTGTGGCTTGAGCATATATGAGATCTCAACACCCACCTCCACAGTGTCACGCTTCCTCCAAGAAGGCCGTACCTACTCCAACAATGTCACACATCCTAATAATGCCACACCCTATGAGTTTATGGGGGCCATTTACACTCAAACTACCACACTCACCAATCTTCTTTGAGTTTGAGAATGAAGACTAACTACCAAAGCTATTCACTTTCCCTTACGTAGAGAAACCCAAAAGCTTGGCCACGTTTTGCATGGAAGTCTCTAATTTAGTTTTCTGTGGTAGTTCATCATGATCATCAACATGATAGGGTTGAGAGGTATTTAGGAGATTACTAAAGCACACTTCTCTGCATGCCCATGAGGATGTTTCCAGAGATAACTCTGAGAGGAAACACTCATCCTGATTGTGGACAGCACTATCCTATGGGCTGGGGGCCAAGATGGAATTAAGGAAAGAGGAAATTAGCTAATAGGTAAAACCTGCTTCCTGGGTGCCAAAAAATAAACAGTTGTGCTCTACCATACCTCCCAATGCAATGCACCATCTTACCAGAGGGCAGGGACAACACGTCCCACCAACTCCACATGGTCACCTCTGAAACCAGGAGCCAAGATAGTCTTTCCTTCTTTGAAGTTGCTCCTGTGGAGCGTTTGTCATAAGAACAGGAAGTGACTGGTCCATGCTCCTTAATTATCTAGGAAGACTCAGCCATTTCTTCCTTGCTATGGCTCAGTCTGAAAGACTTTTCTTGGAAGATTATGCAGTGCTGGAGACTATGTTGCTGTTCCTCCAGGGCTCATATGTTAAGCTTCTAATCTCCAAGATGATGGTATTTAAAGACAGACCTTTAAGAAATAAAGGCACCAGGGTGGAGTCCATAGAAGGATTGTTGCCTTCTAATAAGAGGTGTGTGGAATCTCTCTCTCTCTCTCTCTCTCTCTCTCTCTCTCTCTCTCTCTCTCTCTCTCCCTCCCTCCCTCCCTCCCTCCCTCCCTCTCTACTCTTTTTCCATGTGTGGACACAAAAAGACAGAGATGTTCACTGGAGCAACATGTAGGCACCTTAAACTTGGATATCTCATCCTCCAGAACTATGAAAAATGTGTTTTCTTTTTAAGTCACCTAGTTTATAATAATTTATTTTACCTTAATAAAATTTATTTTCTCTTGGACTAGGGATAAATTTACACAATCAGAAGTCTTGTTTCTTTCTTATTCCCCAGTCTTCCTGTTTCTACTTATGATTCATCAAAAAATTGTTTTTGATACTTCACTGTGATTTTCTAAATAAAAGATCTGACCATTCCACTACACTGCTTAAGAATCTTCAGGGGTTCTAGTTTGAGCTCGTTCAAGGCACAGAGGTACATTCCTCCTGTTCTGACCCCTATCTATGTACCCTTGATCCCAGCAGGTAGGACTCTTGTGCCTTGTGCTTTATGTACTACTAAGACAAAAATGGTTTTAGTTTCCAGTTCAAGTCATAGTATTTTATGCCTGCATGTCCTTTGAAGTCTGTCAATTTCCAAAATACCTTTGGCTGTGTCATTTGATTGTGTCCTTAATGCTTAGAGTGAGTGCTTTCCCTGCCCAAGAAGGCACTCCTTTAACCTCTATCCTCTCTCTGCCATGTCTACTGGCATCATCCTCCCCACTCTGTCCTCCTGCTTCTAAGTAGCTGTACTTGGACCCCAAGCTAGAATGCCACAACATCCTTCAGGGAATTAAAAATGTTATATTGAAATTATCTGTCAGCCTATCTCCTCCTTTTTATGAAAATCTGGAAGTTCTAAGGCTCAACCATCTTTTCACAACTGCATAGCATAGCCATTTGAAATCAAAGCAAATACTCAACATAATTTTCATAATCAAAAGTAAGTATTATTAGTAACAAACCTCTTGTTACTCTGGCTTTGTAGTCATTGTTTAGAAAATGTACAACAAAATACTGCAAATGGTCCAGAGAAAATTCATACTCTGATACCCTCCAAGACAGTTTTTCTAAGTCTTGAACTGGTACACTAAAGGTAGCTGGTGATATGCCAGTGTTAGGTCTTATAATATGTACTAAAAACAAGTGCAGACAAGTTGTTTGAACAATTCAACTTAAAGCTATATGCTTATAAGATGTAATACCCAACTATACGTATTAGAAATGATGTCCGATTTCCAGTGCCTGTCACCAAAGCCAGATTAGATATCTTACAGGAAACAAAACTTAATGGTGTTCATGTGTGTGGGGGGGATTTCAAAGCAGAAGGGATGGTAGAGTCAAGAGTTACTCCAATCAAAGTAACTGGATGTCCTAAAAAATTGACAAATATGAGGAGTAAGAACTATGGGAAGCTCTAGCTATGGTCAGGAAGACTTGGAACATGATGTGATCATGGTGCTTGGGCACAGAAAGCAGTGAAGAGCAATGAACCAAGATTACTCAGGAGCCTGTAAGATGCCCCCAAAGACCTCTAGGGCTAAAGAGGTGGGTTTGATACCTGCAACTCCTCAATTTTACTGTTTATGTCTTTTTTCATATGTTACATAAGAAAATTAACTTGATACTTAGATAACTGTGATTACATAATCATGATAATAATTTTAACAAAAGCTACTAATAATCACTTTATAGATACAAATTATATACATGTTTATGTAATTATTGTTGACTTCTCCTTCAAATTATAGCCAGAATCCAACCAGATCTCACTATTTCTACCAAAGCTAATTTGGTTTAAGCCACTGGCAGAAGTTGAACTGTGTTCTCCAGAAAAGCCACACTGAAGTCTTCATCCCTAGTATCTCATAATATGACTTCAGTTGGAGACACATTTCTAAAGGTGTAATGAATTTAAAAGAAGATCTTTAGGATGATCCTCACTTCAATATGACTGCTATTCTTTATAAAACTGGGAAATTTAGGTACAAATAGACATTTGCATTAGGAAGACAATGTGAAGATAAGCAGCCACATGGTGCAATGATAAATCAGCAACCAGGAAACACAAAGGATGCTGGTAAGCAGCAGAAGTGACAAGGAAGATCTCTTTCTAGGGCAGTTGGTGACAATGCATCTATTTACACTTCATCTTCATGATTTGAGTATCCAGAAAACCTAGACTCCTTTAGGGATTTTTTTCCCATGTTTTATAAACCATATATTTTCTTTTCCATATCTAAAATAAACACTTGGATAATGTAATATACATACATTGAGTAAAATGATTACCAGAGCCAAGTAAATTGATGATCAGTCGCTACACATACTTATTTTTCTTTCTGCATGCAGGTTGGGGGTGTGTCATTTTCTTCAGTGGTGTGACACCTGACAAGTTGTCTTTGCTTCAGTAAATAACCTCCCACCCATGCTCTGGCAAGAAACTCTAATTAAACTCAGTGAGTCACCCCAAAAATAAAACAGGAAAAGTGAAAGTGGACTCATTGGGAAGAAGGGCTTCCGTGGGAGAGGTAGGGAGGACGAAAGGGGAATAGATCTGAAAACAACTGAAATGCATTTTATAAAGATATGAAACTGTCTAACAATTAAAAAAAATCTAGAGAAAAATTGTGCAGCATGGTAACTATGGCCAGTATGGCCTTAAATTTAGTTAGCAGCCTAGCAAGTTAATGCAGTGGCAATGGTTGGATGTTTGCACCCACGTTCTCACTGGTCTCTTACTCCACAACACATTTGCATCTTCTGAATCCCCACCTCTATAATCTACATGTAAACTACAAGCAAGTAAACTTTGAAAAAGGAAGAGTGGATCAGAATACATTTTTATTTAATTTAAAATCTTCCTTTGGCTTCTTGTCTTATCTAGAGTAGAAACAAAGCCCTGGCAGCAGATGCCAGATATTTTGATCTCAGCTTCTATTATCAACTTGTTTGCTCTCTAGGGTACAGCCTCACTGGCTTCATGTCTGCTCCCAAAACCCCTATCTCAGGTCCTTGTGCCTACTGCTTCCTCTGCCTGAGTCTTCTGGATCCTCACAGCCTTGCTCCTTCATCTTCTGTAGGTTTAGGATCAGGATTTCCTGATGCTTGATCACCCTATGTATAATTACAATTCTCCATAAATGTTTCAAATCTTTTGTTGTTTCCTTTTCCTTTAGAACTCCAAACAGCATCCAGAAGACAATATGATATTTATTTGTTGTTTTCCCAAACAGAAATTGGACAAGAGTTTGATTTGTTCACTGTTGTAGACTATGCACATATACATCAAGTGAGCAGGTTATTCCTCTTGTACCCTCAAGGGAACATCGGTAGTAGAATAAAGACTGGCCACCCCTGGAACAGTGATTTATGTACTTCATTGAAACACTTAAGAGATAAGTGGCCTTGCTATGTACCTCTGAGTCTTCATTCATCTGCTAAAGTGAAAAGCATAAAATCTACTGTTGGCTTCACTGTGAGGAGCAGCCTGGATGGAATATTCACAACTGTGTATCTGAATCTGCACACTGTTGTATAAATACTGAATGTTATTAGAATGAAAGTATTCACAGTTTTATAATAACAGCAATTCTGTATATTGAAGGGTTAGTAATAAAAGATGACATTCTTAATTGCTGAATTCAGCCTTCCTGAAAATAAGTTGTAAAAGTGCAAGTGAAAGTAATCCAATCAAGCACAATTTGAAAACCTCTCTAAAATAGGAGCTATGAAATGCAGTTGCTTTATTAACAGCTATTACCATCCAAGAGTTACTGAAAATGCTAGCAACATATTCACAGGAATTCAGGCCATTGAAGCTTTTTGGTGCCATAAAGAGATCCTATGAATGAATGAAGGTCAGCATTCTTACTTGTAAGTACACTACCTCATAAAAGGAATAGATCAGATTTTTTAAATTAAAATATAATTACATCATTCCCCTCTTCCATTTCCTCCCTCCAATCCTTCCCTTGTACAGTTTCCTCTTGATCCTTATAGAAATCATAACCTCTTTTTCTCTAGTTGGTATTCTTTTACACACACACACACACACACACACACACACACACACACACACATAATCTGCTCAATCTGCCTACTGTTGCCTGTGTATGTATTGTGTATTATTTCAGGGCTGACCATTTGGTATTGGCTAACCAATTAGTGGACTCATCTCTGAGGAAGACTATTTCTCTTACTATCAGCATTCTTTAGTTGCTCAAAGCTCCTTGTTTAGTGGTGGGATCCCATTAGATTTTCCCTTCTATATTAGAATATCCATTGGTCTTATCCTTGTTTGGGTCTTGTTTAGTCAACCTTATTGTTGAGGCATGATGAATGAAGTTTCCTTGTCATGTCTAGAAGATACAATCTCACAGCAGACTTCCTGGTCCTCTGGCTCATAAAATCTTTCCTCTCCCTCTTCCATGATGCTCCATGGGACTTAGTTTACAGGAGTTATGTTGTAGACATATCAGTTGGGGCTGGGCACCCCATGGTAACTTGTTCTTTGCACTTTGACCAGGTGTGGTTTTCTTTAAAGGCTCTGTTGGTGGTTGTTTCTTTAATTTACCTTATCCACTAAGATTTGCATGTGCCAATAAGAGCCTGTCAAATAAGGATTCTTTTTATACTGTATAGTCTATGTTTATCAGAGCATACAACTGGCCCCCATAAGCTCATAGAGTGGCACTTGTTAGGGACCAAGATTTCAGGAACCAAACATGAACCATGGAAAGTACTAGCTAAGCTAGAGAACAAGTCATAAGGCAACCGCCCTCCCTTAGAGCAGTAACACCTGTTTGCTAACTGGAGGCTCCCAAAGATAAGAGCATTCCACAGTCAGGTGCCATGACAACCGAATGTGAAGAGCATTCCATGATCAGGTAGCCTAGCAACAGAACAAATGGCCCCTGACCAGTCACCTTAGCAGACTTCCTGCAGTTGCACAACCTGCACGTCTCCCATGTACTGCACGCCTTCCACATCCCTTCTCCTTCCCTCCTTCCTGCCCCTTCCCCTCCTATGCTATACAAGCCATGTGGAGGAAAATAAAGTTTGGTGGCTTGATCAGAATACTGTCTTGCTGCTGTCTCTTGTGTCCCCTGTTTCTTTCATTCGCTCCCACAGGTGGGTTGCCCCTGTTGAAACCCTGCTGGCTGGGGCAGGCACTATTAAGAGGTATGGCTTTGTTGGAGTGGGTATGGCCTTGTTGGAAAAAATATGTCATTGTGCAGGTAGATTTTGATGTTCTCATGCTTAGTTGCCTGCAAGCCAAAATGTATCCAGCACCACATCTGCCTGTATACCACCATGCTCCTTGCCATGATGATAATGGACTGAACCTTTGAAACTGTCAGCAAGCCACCACAATTAAATGTTTTCTTTGCCATGGTCATGGTATCACTTCACAGCAGTAGAAACCTAAGACAACAGTTATACTGAGGACATCAGGTATCAACAGTCATTACATAGTTTAAAAGGATCTGTTTCTGCTGAGGGTCAGCATTATGCCTGATAAAGGCATAATGATGAATAAAACCTGGTTTTTGTCTTAGAGAAGCTTATCATTGATACATGAATATATAGTCCTATAGAACTTCAATACAAATTAGATGAAGAGGGCCATCCACTCATCCTCCTTTCTTTTCAGGAAAGGGCACGCCTTCCAGGTATATCAGCCAGCCATGGTATTTCAAGTTGTAGTAAGACTAGGCACCTCCTCCCTTATTAAAGCTGTATGAGGCAACCAGAAGCATATCAAAAGCAGGTAACATAGTCAGAGACAGCCCCTGCTCCCACTGTTAGGTGTCCTACAAGAGGACCAAGCTATACAACTCTAACACATATGCAAAGGGCCTAGGTCAGTCTCATGCTGGATCCCTGGTTAATGGTTCAGTCTCCATAAGCCCCTATGAGCCCAGGGTTGTTGATTCTGTAGGTTTTCTTATGGTGTCCTTGACCATTTGGCTCCTACAATCCTTCCTCTCCCTTCCATATGATTCCCCCCCGAGGTCCACCTAATGTTTGCTTGTGGGTCTCTGCCTGTGTTCCATGAGTTGCTGGTTTAAGCCTCTCTGATGATCACTGGGCTAGGCAACAATGTATGGGTATAGCAGAATATCATTAGGAATCATTTCATTTCATGTCTGTTTCTATCCTAGGACTCTCATAGACCAACAAAGGGATACAATGTGAAGTCATGGTATGAAGAGCTAACTTCTGCACTAAAGAACGACCAATAATAACGTAGCCTTAAAGTACAATGTGGACATTCAGGGACCATCCCTGATAAGTGGACATTAACAATTCTAATGACAAGCATTCCCTCCAACATAAATTATACAGGGAAGCTACATTCAAAGACAGTGATACTCAAAGTTCTTAATGACTAAATAAAAGTATTCAATCTCTCTTGGAGTCACATAATTTGGGGTGATCCTTATAAAGCTTTTATAATACATCAACTAAAAGTATGTATTTTTTAAGATAAGAATATTTTTCTAATTTTACTTCAAAAGCTTAGTAGGTTTCATTAAAGCCTGTATTTGGACCTTAGGTAAAGAATCAAATCACTAGTTTAAATGCCAATCCTATTTATTGTTAAATATACTAAATACTCTTTTGCGTTTGAGCATATAGGCGGTCCTAGAGATATTTTGAGGGTACAGCTGCCCTCAAAAAATAAAAAAATCATGAGTCACTGTACCATAGGTTATCTAGGATGCCATCTGCAGAATGTCACCACTCTGTCACCTTAACAGAGAAGCCATTTGATGTAGAACTCAGTGACCCCTCAAAACCATCAACTCCAAAGGCCTTCCAGCTGTACTAAGAGCCCTAACATACAGATTGAAACACACTGGAGAAGGTTCCCTGTAAGCCTGCAAGTGGGCAAAGATTCATCCCCATAGAAACGCAGGAAAAGGGATCTGTAGGGTGACTCTGTCTTAAACCTGAAGGGAGCCTTAAGCCCTGGGGAAAGGCTTGCTGCATATTTCTCGGATTTCCAATAGACTGTTGCTTTGAATTTATAGCAGCAGTTTAATGGCATTCTGTAGACAAGCCATCACCGTACAACATAACCAAATGCAAACATTTGAGGAAAGCAAGATGGTGATTGATGGGGGTGTAGGTATGAGAAGCGTCCTAACATCTAAATTAGCCTTGTTAAGCATCATTTCCTTTTTGTTGTTGTTCAAGGATTCTTTTTTTATTTTATTTTGGAGATTATAATATAATTACATAATTTCTCCCTTCCATTTTCTCCCTCCAAATCCTTCTATACACCTTGCTCTCTTTCAAATTCAAGTCCACTTTTTTCTCTATTTGCTGATGTGCACGCACACACACACACACACACACACACACACACACACACACACACACACAATTTAACAGCTAACTCCCTGATCCACTGGCTCTTCCATTCTTCCTGGCTCCTCTTCAGCAATGTTTGCTGAGCCTTAGGTATGGGAGAATCTTTTCTCTTGAGAGAAAAATGGATCATATAAAAAGCTAAGTTCCTGACATTCCCACATATTTACACATGTCACGTCTAGTTAAACAAAGAGAAGGAAGACAAAATGGGAGCTGGCCTGTGATAACTCATAGTATGGAGGACAGTTACAGAGATATGAGCATATGTGGCCGCAGTACCCAGGTGTGGACGGGGGTATTTTCAAGGGTGTGTGTGACTATAAGAAGACAAGATTCTTGTCATTATACTCTGTCTTTATGGTGTTCATCTTTGAGGTGTGTGTGTGTGTGTGTGTGTGTGTGTGTGGTGTTGTGTAGTTGTCTGTGTATCTCATCTGTCTGTCTTCATGTCCCTTGTCTAATCTCAGAAACTCAGTCACCAGTTTGTCCCTCCAATAAGTTGAAGGTCAAGTGGTCTTCTTTAAGTTATTAGTTATTCTGCTCCCTGCTCAGCACAGTGCTCCATATTTCTCTTCTAACCACACCAATGCTTGCCCCTTGGTCTCCAGTCTCCTTAGAAAAGCCTTCCTGACTTTTGAAAGCTGTTCTGAGACAAACATGACATTGGAAGAGACATAACCCCCAAAGGATAGAGTCCTTATAGTTCTAACCTCATCCTCATTTTCACCCTTCCTTTACTATATACTTATGTTTATGCTCATATATTTTTACAAGCTATATACAAAATATGTTTCTTGGGGGGTTGGGGATTTAGCTCAGTGGTAGAGCACTTGCCAAGCAAGTGCAAGGCCCTGGGTTCCGTCCTCCACTCCGGCAAAAATAATTTAACAAAATATGTTTCCTATGGAGGTAGGAATGATGCTGTCAGCTCAGCTTTCCATAGCAGATTGTTTAGTGCCAAGGAGTCACACTGGAATAGCAGTCAGAATAGAATTAATATCCACTAACATGCAAGGTTTCTCCATTGTCTCTTCAGAGCAATACAAACTGATTAGCTCTGTGCCGCAATTTAAAATGAAGAGCTCACAGGAAGCCTCTAATAGCCTCATTTCTGCCTTCCATTATTTAGTTAACTAAACTTAATCTGTTAATTTTCAGACATGTCTTATTTTTAAGTAGAAGTCACTTAAACATATGCCTTGATTTTTTTCAACAATGAAAAAAAGGAAATGTTTAGAAATGCAGACATATCCCTCTCGAGTTTTTTTCTTTGTTTTCCTTTCATGTATTTGTGTGTGTGTTGTGTGCATGTGTGTTCACATGTGTATACAAATATGTGTGTCCTGTGTGTGTATGTGAAGGCCTGAGGTGGATGTCTAGAATCTTTCTCAATCTACTTTCCATCTTATTCCTTCAAGGTCTTCTCTGTTAATCAAACTCAAAGCTTCCTAATGGCTGGTCTTGCTACTTAGCCTGCTATGGGGATCCACATGAGTTCTGAAGATCCAGTTTCCAGAATCACATGTGAAACTTTATCTCCTGAGCAATCTCCCAGTCCTTCCATCTTACCTTTTCATTTATTATATATATATATATATGAGTGTTTTGTCTTTATGTACATATGTGTACCATATAAGTACATGGCATCATGTAGGTCAGAAGAGAGCACCAGATCCTCTCTAGCTGGAGTGAAGAATATTTGTTAGCTATCTTGTGGCTATGATATCTGAACCTGGGTCCTCTGCAAAAGTAGCAAGCACTCTTAACCACTGGGCTGTCTCTCCAGCTGCTTCTTCCCCACCCCAATCACATCTCACATTTTTAAAGGCCAAGCATCATGATCTTTAACTGTATTGATTGCTCTGTGAAAAAAAGCCCCTAAGAGAGTTTTCCCAGAAGAACAAGGGTATTGATAAAGAAGTCTATACCTATTCTTTATGAACACCATCAGGCGCTTGATGGCTTCTGATGTAGGAGATCTGAAAGACTGTACTATACTTTCAGATGACAAGATGACAGGCAGTATAAGAGCTGCTTACTTTATCAATAGGCTAAATTAGGATAAAAGAGCCAGTGCTCAAAGAGCTTGTAAAAGTACAGATGGGAAGATCTTAATGGGAAGACACAGGATGCCTGAAGAGAGCTATGTTGGAGAATACTGTGGCACCTGCTCTTAATGAACTGAACAGGCCAAGCCAACAGTTGCTGAAATAAAAAATGGCTGATGTAGATATTTAGGTTGTAAAAGGCTTTGCCTCTTTCACGGTATCTTAGGCTCTTGGTTCCTTTCTCCATCCAGTGATAATGTTCCCCAATAGGCACATGAAAGCATGTATGTGTTTATCATGAAAGTAGAAGTTAATTGGCCTAGGGGAACGAAGGGACTAAAGGCAAAGGACTTGGTGGGAAAAGTAGGGAGAGGAATGAAGACACAGAGGGCGGGGTGCATGGGGGAAACATGCTTAAAGTACATTATAAATGTTTCCTTATAAAATCCAGTACCATGTACATGCAAAGTAAAACATTATTTTTAAAAGTATACCTGTCTAAACAAGACTCGAGCAATATTAGTAGACATGCTAAAGTGGAACATGAAATGATCTCACAGACTCCCATCCCTAGACAATGGAACAAGAAAAAAAAATCTCATTTAAATACAGAAAAATAAATACATTTTTAAAAAGGAGACCAAGCAGTAACCTGAAGGATATTCACAACTCATTTGTATGATTGAAGTTTTTTCCTGAGTGGTTGGTGCATTTACGTAGTAGAAGGTGGTACTGTTCTACAAATTCCATTTTCTGTCTGTTCCTTGTACCTTGTAAATACGTGGTAACAGTTTTGTTTTGTTTTTCCTGCATGTATTTTACCATAGCCTCTACTTTGTACCTTAATAGATGATGGTGAGATCACTCTGCATGCTGTGAATGTGCTGCTCTGATTGATAAGTAAAATGCTGATTGGCCAGTAGCCAGGCAGGAAGTATAGGTGGGATAAGCAGACAAGGAGAACTCTGGGTAGAGGAAGGCTGAGTCAGGAGATGCCAGCCTGCCATCCAGGGAGCAGCATGTAATGGCACACAGGTAAAGCCATAGAACATATGGCCACATACAGATTAACAAAAATGGGCTGAGTTTAAATGTAATACCTAGCCGAGCAGTTTTAATTAATATAAGCCTTTGTTTTCATTTGGGTCTGAGCAGCTGCAGGGTCGTGGGGTCGTGGGAGCTGGGCAGGACCAGAAAAACTTTCAGATACAAATAGATAGCTTTAGGAAAAAAGCATGGTATCATGTTTCAAGTGTACAGCTCTGTAAACTCTTTAATCCTGCCATAATCACATATACATCTTCCACATCCAATGGTCATATGTTATAAATAGGACCTCTTCTGGTTTTCAAGAAGTTCAAGTTCTATTTTGGCTGCATACTAGGGTCACAGCCTTAGGAATATGCTGCTGAGTGTTTGTGAATCTCAAGGAGTTTGAGATTAGAAAATGGATCAGCACTATATTCTTCAAAGGACTGGAAAAAATTACATTAAATGGCATGCAGGAAATGGTGACATGTTGATACCTTCTGGAAACTTTAGGGAAGCAAAGTTTCTACAAAAAGAACAGCTTCTACTCAGCATATTGTAAGCCCGCTGACCTTAATACTTATGAAATCTTAATTTCCCTTAGCTTTTATTAAAATATAATAAGCTATATTGACATACTTAGATTTTAATAAGTAGAAGTCCCAAATAAGGAGTAAATAGAAATAGTTTAGTTAAATATTCATTTAAAAAAGGGGAAGCTGGGGTTGTCTCTGACTCTTTTGCCTGCTTGTGGGACCCTTTTCCTCCTACTGGGTGGCCTTGTCCAGCCTTAATGTGATGGTATGTGCCTGGTCTTATTGTGGCTGGTTACATTGTGCCTGGTTGATTTCCCTGAGAGGTCTGCTCTTTTCTGAGGGGAGACTTGGAGGGAGGGTTTCTGAGGGAGAGGGGAGATAGAAGGGAGAGACTGGGGGAGGGGATGGAGAGGAAACTGTGGCCAGGATGTAATATATGAGAGAAGAATAAGAGAAAAAGAAATGGACAAAAAAGGACCTCTTAAAAATTTATAAGTGACTCTGTGACACTTCTTGGGCAAGTCTTGTACCTGTGATTGTAAAGGACAGTGGTTTCCAGTGATGACTGCACATATATATATATATATATATATATATATATATATATATATATTCTGCACAGATATGTGTTATACATGTATACATGTGTGTGCTACATATATGTACATATATGCACATGGACCTGCAATCTCATTATCATCACAAGATTCTTTGCCTTGTCTGTCCAGATAAAAGTTAGAAAGCTAGGGCTGGAAAGATGACTTAGCAATTCAAAACATTGACTCCTCTTCCAAAGGACCTGGGTTCAATTCCCGGCATCTACATGGCAGCAGCTCACAATTGTCTGTAACTCAAGTTCCAGTGGATCCAGCTCCCTCACACAAACATACATGCAGGCTAACTACAAAAACACATAAAAATAAAAATAATTAAATAAGTAATAAAATTCTTTATTTAAAAAAAAAAAGAAATCTACATCAAAACATAAGCTCTTGAATAGGCGAGGTACTTTCAGTGCAGGTCTGAGTCATGAATCCCACAGGTAGAAAGAGAGAAATGACTGCTAGGAGTAGGTTTCTGACCTCTACAAGAGCTCTGTGGCATGTGCACACACACACACACACACACACACACACACACACACACACACACTTAAAAAGCCAAACCAAACCAGCCTTCATAGGCACATCTATAGGCAGGAGGCTCTGCTACCCCTTCCACCTATCCCCAGTACTGCCTATATCCACAGAGCATCAGTAGACTCCTATCAGTTCTACTAAACTCGGTGCCTCTTCAGAGCAGTTTCATGGCAGGGAGTTTCAGAAGGCAAGTTGTCTTAGCAAAGTACAGGAAGCTAAGGAGCCAGGAGCTGCCCAGCATAGTCTTCATCCAATAGAAGAGCCAAGAGAATTTCACTCTGATTTGGAATAGACAGTAAACACGAGAAATAAAGAACCAAGTCAAAACTGGAACTTTCATTTTTCTATTAACCTATTTTAATTTCTTTAACTTCCATTTTCTTTAAGATCTTATCATTTCAGGGAAATAAAGGAAAACACAGAGTATTGATGGAATCATTAGGAAAGACAATGCTGTCTCATTAATGTAACTGTGTATAACTATTGATATATTTTTAATTCCCCTGCTTCAGTTTCATTTACTTCTTCCAGTAATTCTACAAAATTGGGAAGGCACTTTCCTATATAGCAATATGAAGAAACTTTCTCAAGACTCACTTGTGTTCCAGGAGTCTATTGTCTATAACTTAATATTGAGAGAACTTAGTGAGTTAGCTTCTCCTGGTCTTGATTTTCTTATTTATAAAATCTGAATGTGATGATGCAGTCTACATAAACTATAGGAGCTTTACAAGTGTTGGCTATTATAATCATTCCCATTTTAGAGATGATCATATTGAGGCACAAGGTAAGTTAGTCAGTGAAGTGAGAAAGCTGTTAAGAAATAGTATCATGTTAGAACACAGCTTGCTAATCTTTAACCAGTTATTCCTCACATCAAATCCACTAAAAAAATAGTGAGCATCTATTATGATTTGGTATACTAAGCAGTGGAAAGAGGGTTTTTCATAGCTTGATTATGACCTTAAGAAAGAAGGTAGACACATGTATTGCTTAGGAGATGTGTATCCTGAATGTTAACACATCTAAGTCTCAGTCCTCAGGGCAGCTACTGGGAAGTGATGGAACATTTTGGGGGTGGGGCTTACTGAGTGATCTCTAGAGTAATTCGCCACTTAGATCATGAAGTAAGCAGTTTATTTTACTATGGGTACCCCAGCTTCACCATTTAGTTCCCCAAATATAACCATAAATCAAAGAGTTCCCTTGATTTTGTATTCAAAATCCAGAATTGTGAACCCAAATAAACATTTCCCTTTATAATTTATTTATCTCAAGCATTTTTGTTGTAGTAACAGAAAGATGACTAAAACCACTTGTGTTTGTGTATTTTGAAAAACGAAATGAAAACTGTCCCAGTATCTGACACTAAATGCTGTACCATGATCAGAAACTATGATTATTCATTCAGCAAACACATCATTCAGAGGGCTCTACGGAAAATCCCCTTTGATTTGAAATAGCTAAAATGGCAGGAAATGTCTTCTGAACCATGTGCCTATTGCCAAGAATTAGGGAATAAGAGTCCGTAATAAAAAGAATCAAATAAAATAGCACAGCTTTCAAAACACCTCAGCCAGAAGACTGTTTCTCAAACTGGAAGAGTAATAAAGGAACAAAGAACAAAAGTGGCCGAGGACAGTAACCAGGGAGATTACAAAGGGGACAGCCAGACTTCTTCCATTGAGACATTGCTCTGCACATTTTGTTTTGACCTGGAGTCCAGCAGGGGAGGCTCTCACCACTTCCTTCCCTGCAGGACACTCACATCGCATAGAACACCAGCTGGAGTGAAGGTCACATCTCCAGGCTTCTCATGCACATAAGTTATCTTGTGGAACAAAGATAAATGCAGTGGTTGGTACCGGGTTTGTTTGTGTATCACAAACTCATGGGGCAGAGTCTGGAGAAGTCATTGGACCCCCATGGTCAGGACTGTAATACCATTAGACAGAGAAGCAGCATGTCACTTCTGTAGAATAACAACACACTCTCCCCTCACAGCAGCAGGGGGTCATCTTAGAAAAGGGTGATCTTCAATTAAATCAGCATTAAATGGAGACACTTCCAAGACAGGCAACATTCCCTCAGAATGCTTATAGAATGTTCAAAAGCACTAAATTTAACATAAGTGGACAAGCTATGTGATACACACCTTAAAACTTTCATAGACCACACAATTCCTTTTTTTTTTTTTTTTTTTTTTTTTCATTTTCAAATACTCCATGGAAAAGAAGATTTTGACCAGAGGTCAGGGAGCCAAGAGACTTCAGTATAAAATCATGTAGGGAAAAAGGAACAAGACCAGGGTGAAGGGCTAGAGTATTTATCACAGAGGCCAAGAAAACAGACTGACTGCTTCCCACGTGAATTAGCTATTGACCATTTTCTATTGTTATAACAAACTACCTGAGGCAGGCTAACTTTTCAAAGGATAAAGGTTTGGGACCTCACAAACAGAAAGTTCAAAACTATGGCACCAGAATTGGCTGGGGCTCTACAGAAGACCTCAGAGCAGATAGAAACACAATAGTACAAGCATGTGTAAGGAGAAAGTAGCCGAGATTGATGAGCTCCTCCAAAAATGGTTTGTTAATCCTTTTAGAGGACCCAACTCCAAAGACCTAACAACACCCCATGTCCCACTTTACATGGACTCCATCGCCTCCTAACATCACTACATTAAAGATAAAAGTCCCAACACAAGAACATTGGGAGACACACTCAAAGCATATTTCAATTATAGCATGGTACATTCCAACATGAATGTGAGGACCTGAACTCCTTAGATGGGAAACAGAACAGATGTTTGCTGTCCATCCATCAGAAGAGCATTTATTCATAATCTAAATAACTCACCTTGTAGATGAACCACTTCCTCTGTCTAATCTCTGTGAAATACATGGGCTGATAGAAGCTGATATCAATGCTGTGTACTATCCTAAGAGGACTCGTCTATTGGGCTAAAGCTTTTCAACCATGCTATGTATATGAATCACCTGACATGAATACTCGAAAGGTATATTTAGTACCCATGGAGCACTATCTCTGAAGTGAGCCCTAGAGTCTGACTTGAACATTATCTGAAGAGATGGGTCATACATGAGCATCATTTTCCTCTGTGGTTTGATCTAACCTGGCTCCTTTCAAGATAAAGGGCCCTATAGCTTCTCATTCAAACCTCCCACAATCCTTCAGATCAAAATTATCATTTAGCTGGGAATTCTTCCACTGGGCCTTGAGTAATCTTTAAATGCATAAATTAATGTATATGACAGATCACATATGTATGTATATATTACATACATTTATTTATAATTTCAAAGTTGTGTGCTAATTCAATGTTGATATTCAAATGAGGTATGAGAAGTAGTCCAGGGCTAGGTGAAGTCTGGCTAAGATTAAAAGATAGACCATAATCTGGCTCTCTAAGGAAGCAATACATGGGCAGTGAAAGTTAAGTAAGTTTGTGTAACAATGCAGGGTCAGCTGATTCAACATCTTCATCATCTGATTTCTAATAACCAATCCACTGTTGTAAAATGTTATTTTAAGATATATTGCATTTGTTTAAGCTATGAAACATTTGTTTATTGATACAAAAATGTGTTGCATACTTTTATGTTGCATTTAACTCTGTGAAGCTGTGTTGCTTTGCCTGTCTAAAACACCTGATTGTTTTAATAAAAAGTTGAATGGGCAATAGCAAGGCAGGAGAAAAAACAGGCAGGGCTGGCGGGCAGAAAGAAGAAATGGAGAGAGAGAGAGAGCTAAGAGTGAGAGAAGGGGAAGGACTCCTGGGGCCAGCGACTCAGCTGCACAGCCAGCTGTGGAGTAAGAAGTAAAGAAGGGTATTCAAAAATAGAGAAAGGTCAAAGCCCAGAGGCAAAAGATAGACAGGATAATTTAAGTTAAGAAAATATGGCAAGAAATTAGCCAAGCTAAAGTCTTGGCATTCATTAAAAAAAAAAAAAAAGATACAAATGTCAGTGTGGGTGTAGAGAAAGGGGACTACGTATCCACGGCTAGTGGGGGCGTAAAAACTGGTACAGCCACTATGGACATCAGTGTGGAGGTTCCTCAAACAGCCAGAAATAGACATGCTACCTGACCTAGCTATAACATTCTTCAGTGTATACCTAAAAGACTCTATATCCTACCTCATGAATATTTGTTCTTTGCTGCTCTATCAACAATATCCAGGCAACAACCTAGACATCCCTCAACCAATGAATGGATAATAGAAAAGTGGCACATTTACAAAACCAAATATTATTCAACTATTAAGAACAATGAAAATATGAAATTCATAGATAAATGGATGGAACTAGAAATAACCATCCTGAGTGAGGTAACTCAGAACCAGAAAGACAAATGTATCATGTTTTCCCTCATTTGTAAATTTTAGTTTCTAATCTTTAGATGTCCATATCTCCTTATCCCCCGAGTTTAAGAAATTATAAGGGGCCATGTGAAGGGATGATAGAACACAGTGATATATTGGATTTAAGGGGAGTAATGGAACAGGGAGGGCTAAATGGACCGAGGGATGAAAGAGCAGAGTAGAAGAGGGAATATGAATATGGGGAGGGATAACACCTGAGAAAGTTGTGCTGTGGATATCGCTCTGTGTAAATAAAGTTCTGATTGGCCAGTGGCCAGGCAGGAAGTATAGGCGGGACAAGAGAGAAGAGAATTCTGGGAAGTAGAAGGCTGAAGGGAGACACTGCCAGCTGCCGCCATGAGAAGCAACATGTAAAGACACTGGTAAGCCACAAGCCATGTGGCAAAGTATAGACTAACAGAAATGGGTTAATTTAAGATAGAAAAGGTAGATAACAAGCAGCCTGCCACGGCCATACAGTTTATAAACAATATAAGTTTCTGTATGCTTTCTTGGTTGGGTCTGAGCGACTGTGGGACTGGCAGGTAAGAGAGATTTGTCCTGACTGGGCTAGGCAGGAAAACTCTAACTACAAATGGCGCCCAACGTGTTGGCAAGAGTTTCCACCTAAAACCTGACAAAAAAGATTCTAAGACGGAGCTAAAAACAGCTTCCTAGTTGTCTCCCTCAAGTTAGCGGCAGCCTGCCGGTTTGAGCTACTGTGGTGGGTTCCTGGCGTGTGCGTCTGATCTGCGTGTGGCGGGAATGAGGAGTCTACAAGCGGCACTTTACTCTGCTGCGTGGTGGATTTAGCCTTTGCTAGTTAAAAAAAAAAAAAAAAAGATTTCTGGGCTATGCACTGCTTTGATAGAACTGCTTCTGATAGTTGATGGTACACATGGCTCTAGACCCAGAGCTGGCAGTAAACTGAACCACCGCCATGTTGGGAAGCTGAGGTGGGCGGAGCCAACAGCCACAGCGGCATTTCAATCTTACAAAGATGGATATTACACAGAGAATCTGGTTTGTCTTGTCTTTGGAATTTTTAACTACAGAAAAAGATTTGATCGTAAAAGTTGTTGAGTTAAACAAATATGTAAATTTTAAAGATAGCTTGACCTCAAAATTTGGATATAAGGATATGTTGCTTTGGAAAGGAGTCTCTGCTTTTGTTTCCACAGAAAGCCAGAGGCTATGGATTTGTTCCAGATTAAGATACATCAGGTTTGATCAGCCAAGACCACCTGAAAGGTCTCCAATGACACCATGGCCCAGATGATCCAACATCCAGAATGGTTTCAAGGCAACTGACTCAGAGGTTCACCCTAATGGACTACTCTATAATCCTAAAATTTTTTTTGTGTCCCCATAAGATACAGCGCCCCCCTCCAGCAGGAAGTAGTAAGAGAAACAACGCCCACATTCCCAAAATTATCAAGCTGGCTTTGGAGATAGAATTGGCTCACTCCTTCTCTAAACCCAGACATATTGCTAAAAGAAAAGGTTAGATTCTTGTGTCCCAAATCAGAAGAGCCCTCTGGTGTGGGACAGAGAAAAACCAATATTTTATTTTAAACAGGTTGATTATAAATGAGATCTCTTTCTAAAGAAGAAAAGGGGATATGATACAGATATAATAGGATGAAAGGGTAGATTAATGAACTTACTTCTAAAGAGCAACAACTTGTTTAAAATGTTTTACATTGGTTTAGATTTTAGTCTATTGATACAAACTTAGTTAATTTTGTTATATTGTGTGTATATTTCTACTCTTGTTTAAGGTATTATGTTTATATAGCTCATTTAAAATTGTAATGGATAATTAAAAATAGATTAATAACTGGTCATCTATGATAATCATACTCATAGCCATGTTAGTTAAGTCTTCTAGGTACACACAGAGATATTTCAGATAGATAGGTAATCTTCAAATACTTCAAAGACCTACAGAATATGGCATTTAAAATACTTTTAAAATTTAGACTTTCTGGACAGTGAGACATGTCTGCTCCTGGCAACACTGATTTACTTCAGAGAGGAAAATGGGCATTAAAGACACTTCATATCTTATCTTCACCTTGGCAAAAATAGCCATTTGGGCAAGAAACTGTTCTTGCCTGGACTGCTTGATCGACTGGACATGCAAGACCCATAGAAAGGTGACCACTAAACTTTGCTTGACAAAATGGTCCTTCAGGTTCCTGCTTCACAGAGGAAACTGCCAGACATTCTACAGGACACAGAGAAGTGACCAAGAGACTCTAGCCCTGTGGGCTGAAGACAAATGCCCCAACTTTACAAAGGAACATTAGGTGACTGTTCAGGCTGCCAGCTGTCTCTGTCTACCCTGCAAGACTCCCGAAAGTTGCTTGCATCCTTCTCCCAGTTCTCAGGTAATATTATATCCTTCTGAGGTCTTTGATGTGGTTGAAGACTAGATAGTTATAATTTCCTGTTATGATAAAAGATACTTTAGATATAAAACCTTAGACTCATAAATATAAGATAGATAGGATATCTTCTTTAATATTGTAACTGTAATTCTTGCTTGATAATTGTTTTGTTATATGTAATTGTACTATGTAAAGTTAAAACCTTCCTTTAAAAAAAAAAAAAGAAAAGGGGAAGTGCTGTGGATATCGCTCTGTGTAAATAAAGTTCTGATTGGCCAGTGGCCAGGCAGGAAGTATAGGCGGGACAAGAGAGAAGAGAATTCTGGGAAGTAGAAGGCTGAAGGGAGACACTGCCAGCTGCCGCCATGAGAAGCAACATGTAAAGACACTGGTAAGCCACAAGCCATGTGGCAAAGTATAGACTAACAGAAATGGGTTAATTTAAGATAGAAAAGGTAGATAACAAGCAGCCTGCCACGGCCATACAGTTTATAAACAATATAAATTTCTGTATGCTTTCTTGGTTGGGTCTGAGCGACTGTGGGACTGGCGGGTAAGAGAGATTTGTCCTGACTGGGCTAGGCAGGAAAACTCTAACTACAAAGTTGTATTCAAAACTACTACTGACAAAAGCTTTCTAAAACATAAATAGATACACATATAAAATAGTTTAGATGGAGTGACCTTATAATGGGGCAACAATGTTCCTACTAGATACCACAGGCTAACAAATAAAAAGACCAATGACAAGAATGAATTACCTCTATTAGAACCATTGACAAGTGAGATTTCATAGACCCCCAAATATTACAGCAATACCACTGCTTTTGATTACCCATCAGAACTTGACTATAAGACCCTGTGGTGAAGAAAATACCATATACTTGAATCATAGAACATACAGAAATCTAGCTGCTGATAAAGACCTGGACGCTACATCCCTACTGGCTAGCTTACATAATGTTGGAATGTGCTGTGTATCCTACTGGAGATTAAAAGTAATCATCAGTCTTACCTATCTATAAACCCAGCAAGCTATAATAATCTGCCTACAAGATATGACCCCTGGTGCATTAGTGGTACAAATGTCATGAGAGTAACCATCTCTGGTTGGATTTAAGCTTCATCTCACAAGATGAAACCCATACCTGGCACTATTACCAAGATCAAGAACCTGTGATTAGACAGGTCATAGGCCCTAAGGGTGAACCTGCTAATGGGACATAGTGTTAAACCTACTCCTAATGCCTTCTCATCACACCCATAAATTAGTGCATCTCTCAACTCTCATCAGAGAAGTTTCTTTTTGCTTTAGATGATGATGAATCCAGAATTACACAACTGGTCAAGGAGCAGAAACTAAGTGACTTTGAAATGCTCAGTCCTAAATGGAGCATCTGTAATACAACCCCTACTCTCAACTTAGGAACCATTGTAGAAAGGGGCACAGAAAGACTGTAAAAGCCAGAGGCAGTTGACTACAAGGAAGCAGTGTTTTCAAACATATTATAGTTGCACTTATGAACTCATAATATTTGCAACAGTGTGAACAAGACCACTGTGAGCTCAGATCAGACAAAATTCCAGTATGGAAGGGGAAGTGGACACAAAAATTCCACCTTTAGCTTTTGTTCTCCTAGGTAATCACCCCAGCCTCTAGGCTTTAGGCCCAGGGGCACAATCAGTGGTCCCATATCTCACCCATTGCAGCCCCAGTTGCAGGCCAGTAGGTAGGACTGCTGTAGGCAGGCCTGACCACACCATCCCCCACCTGAACCTGTAACCTGCAAGCCCTAATCTATCCCCCCAAACCCACTCATCCTCCAATACTGCAGCTGCTGGCTGAGACACAGACTCCACCAACTCTGATTGTACCAAGAACTCCAATTGGAACAAGAGTGGCTCCCTGAGACACAGACACCATTTGCACCAATTGGAGGAAGAGATGGGTAGATGCCAGTTCAAGAATACATTCAACAACATAAAGAACAATATGGCACCACCAGAACCTAGTGGTTCTACATCAGCAAGACCTGAACATCCCAATGTAGAAGAAACAGAAGAAAATGACCTTAAAAGACTTCAAGAAGATAATAGAGGCCTTTAAAGGGGAAATGAAAAATTCTCTTGAAGAAATTGAGGAAGCTGGGTAGCGGTGGTGGTGCATGTCTTTAATCCCAGCACTCAGGAGGCAGAGCCAGGTGGATCTCTATGAGTTTGAGGCCAGCCTGGTCTTCAGAGTGAGTTCCAGAAAAGGTGTAAAGCTACACAGAGAAACTCTGTCTCAAAAAAACAAAAAAAGAAATTGAGGAAAAGACAAACAAAAAATTGGAAGAAATCAATAAATCCCCTAAAGAAAGTTAAAAAAAGAAAGAAAAACAATTAAACATGTGAAGAAAACAATTCAAGATCTGAAAAATGAAATAGAATCAATGAAGAAGACACAAACCAAGGGAATGCTGGCAATAGAAAATCTGAGTAAACAAACAGGATCTACAGATGAAATCACAACCAGCAGAATACAAGACATGGAAGAGAGAATATTTGGCATGGAGGATACAATAAAGGAAATAGATTCATCAGTCAAGGAAAATACTAGAGCAAAAAAAGTCATAACACAAAATGTCCAGGAAATATGGGACACCATGAAAAAGTCAAACCTAAGAACAAAAGGTATAGAAGAAGGAGAAGAATACCAACTCAAAGGCACAGGAAATATATTCAAGAAAATCATAGAAGAAAACTTTCCCAATCTAAAGAAGGAAATGCCTATGAAGATACAGGAAGGTTACAGAACACCAAATAGACTAGACCCAAAAAAGAAGTTCCCTCACCACATAATAATCAAACCACTAAACATACAGAGTAAAGAAAAAATATTAAGAGTTGCAAAGGAAAAAGGCCAAGTAACATATACAGGCAGACTTTTAGAATAACACCTGACTTCTCAATGGAGATTCTGAAAGCCAGAAGGTCCTGGACAGATATTATGCAGACACTAAGAGACCATGGATGCCAGCCCAGACTATTATACCCAGTAAAACTCTCAGTCACCACAGAGTAAACAAAATATTCCACGATAAAACCAGATTTAGGCAATACCTATTCATAAATCTAGTCCTACAGAAAGCACTAGAAGGAAAAATCCAACCCAAGATAGTTAAATGCACCCATGAAAACACAGGCAATAGATATTCCCAGATCAACAAATCCCAAAGAAGGGAAACACACAACACTATCACCAAAAAATAATAATAATAATAATAATAACAGGAATTAACAATCACTGGTCATTAATATCCCTTCATATCAATGAACTCAATTCACCTATAAAAAGACACAGGCTAATAGCATGGATATGAAAACAGGATTCATCCTTCTGCTTCACACAAGAAGCACACCTCAGCTTCAGAGACAGACGTTATCTGAGAGTAAAGGGCTGGGAAGAGTCTTTCCAGTCAAATGGACTTAAAAAGCAAGCTGGTGTGGCCATCCTAATATGTAACAAAATGAACTTTAAACTAAAATTAATCAAAAGAGATCAAGAAGGACATTATATATTCATCACAGTAAAAATCCTTCAAGATGAAGTCTCAATTCTGAACATTTATGCCTCAAATATAAGGGCAACCACATATGTAAAATAAACATCACTAAAGTTTAAATGGCACATCGAACCCCCCCACACACTAATAGTGGGAGATGTCAACTTCCCACTCTCACCAGTGGACAGGTTTGCCAGACAGAAACTTAACAGAGAAATAAAGGAAATAACAGACGTTATGACTCAAATAGACTTAAAAGGCATCTACAGAACATTCCACCCAAACACAAGAGAATATACCTTTTTCTCAGCACCCCATGGAACCTTTTCTAAAATTGACCACATACTTGGTCACAAAGTAAATCTCAACAGATACAAAAAATTGGACTAACCCCCTGTATCTTATCAGATCACCATGCATTAAAGTTAGAATTCAATAACAACGAAAATGACAGAAAGTCTACAAACTCATGGAAACTTATAATGCTCAACTGAGTCACCACTGGGTCAAGGAAGAAAGAAAGAAAGAAATTAAAGACTTCCTAGAATTCAATGAAAATGAATGTACAACATACCCAAACATATGGGACCCTATAAAAGTAGTACTAAGAGTTAAGTTCATAGTACTAAATGCCTGCATAAACAAGTTTGAGAAATGAGAAATCATCCCACTAGTGACTTAACAGCATACCTGAAAGCTCTAGAAGAAAAAGAAGCAAACTCACCCTGGAGGAGTTGATGTCAGGAAATAATCAAATTGAGAGCTGAAATCAATAAAATAGAAACAAAGAGAACAATACAAAGAATCAAGAAATAAAGGTTGGTTCTTTGAGAAAAATCAACAAGATAGACAAAACCTTATCCAAACTAACTAAAAGATAGAGAAAGAATATCAAAATTAACAAAATCAGAAATGAAAAGGGAGACATAACAACAGACAATGAGGAAATCCAGAGAATCATCAGGTCATACTTCAAAAACCTGTACTCTACAAAATTGGAAAATCTAAAAGAAATGGGCAATTTTCTGGATAGGTACCATATACCTAAGTTAAATCAAGACCAGATAAACAATTTAAATAGACCTATAACTCCTATGGAAATAGAAGGAGTCATTAAGAGTCTCCCAACCAAAAAAAGACCAGGGCCAGATGGTTTCAGTGCAGAATTCTACCAGAATTTCAAAGAATAGCTAATACCAATACTCCTCAAACTGTTCCACACAATAGAAACAAAAGGAACACTACCAAACTCTTCCTATGAGGCTACAGTTACCCTGATACCCAGGTAAGAGCTCTACTCAGTCCTCTTGGAAATAGAATATACTCACATTCATTCACTCACTTGTCAGCACTTACTTTAATAATACAATATAAAAAATTGCTAGTCAGAGAACATTGCCGAAGAGGGACAGAAAGATTGTAAGAGCCAGAGGATCAGGGAGTTTGCTGTGAGATTGTGTCTCCTAATAATGTCTATACCCATGAAGTCTCACCAACATGACTGCCCAAATGTGAGCTGACCAAGGATGACAACAATGGACATGCCAAACTGGACAAGGGAAAGCCGAGAAGGCCTCAACCCTACACCAAGAACTATAGGCAATTAAGGAATACTGGGGATCTGAGAAAAACTCTTCCTCAGGGAAGAGCACACCAACTTTTCATTTTCATTCAATACCAAATGGTCAGCCCTGAACACAAACAGACAGTTGCAGGTTGAATTTAGAAACATACATACGTATATACATACGGATCTAGGCACATCACAGCAATTAATGAAAACAAAGGGGCCATGAATTTGAAAGAGGACAGGGAAGGTTTTACCGGAGTGGTTGGAGAGAGGAAAGAGAAAAGGAAATGATGTAACTATATTATAATTTCACAAATAAAAGCAATAAAGAAACAAGAACTTGCTGCTCTGGTGTCTGTAGTTACACTGTTCACATTCTTTGCCTTCAAGGGAGTTGACCCTTTGGGGTTAGTTTTCTTTAGGGATGTGACCATAGGGCAATGTGTTGAGGAACTCACTAAGTTGACCAATGCTTGGAGCAAAAGCATTTCATGCCTGGATGATGACTTAGAGTTAGGCAAGGGCAAGGTGGAGGCATTCCCACTGAGAGGGCAGACAGGGATCCTGGGGAGGACTGCTCAGAGCTAAACTTCTGGCTGGAGGCATTCTCTAATTCATGAGATGCTCTTTTAAAATGACAGTTTTCTCTTCCCGTGTTTCTTTTAATTAATAACCCCATGGAATCTTTTTCATTAAAAATGAATTTTACCTTTACTCTGAAATGTCAAACTTGAATAAAAGGAGTAACTTTTTCTTGCAGGGAGTATTTTTATATAGATATTAATTTACCTTTTCTTTGACAGATTTTATCAGTAGAATGAGCTTGTTAAGAAATATTTCTCTTCCTTAGCATACTGGTGACCTCTTTATTATGTTCTTCTATAAGCAGATAAATGGAAACAAATGGTATTTTTAAAGGGTAAGTACTTCCGATACACTGTATAATTAAGAGCAAGTGAAATTTAAAATTCTACGAAAGAGAAGTAGTTGCCTTTTACTTCTAAACGTGAAGATTGGGGCTGAGTTGAGCACTGCAAGGCTTAAAATTAAGAAATGAAATAAAAAGGCAATTCAAACTTTATGTGAGACTGGAAATTAAAAGGTGAAATTAACATTTAGTTTATAAAGTATACCAGGAATATTAAACATATATTGGCAAAGCATTTCCCCAGTGAGTTTTACTACTATCTCTCATTAAGAGAAATGCATTCATGCAATCGCAGTTTCTATAGCCCCAGAGGCACAGTGACAAGGACCATTTTTTCAACAAATAGCTAACGGAGAGATCACATGACCAGTTGAGGATGAGTTTAGAACCTACACTGCAAGGGTGACTTAACCTTTAGGTCAAGTTAAAATTGGCTGATTTTAGTGTCAGAAAAAAAAAAAAAGAAAGAAAGCAAGAAAGGAAGAGAGATAGAAAGAAAGAAAGGAAGGAAGGGAGGGAGGGAGGGAGGAAGGAAGGAAGGAAGGAAGGAAGGAAGGAAGGAAGGAAGAGAAAGAGAAGGGAAATCTCCCCACTGAACGATACTAGAGCACTGTACTTCATGAGTCAAACGTGCCAAGACTGAATCATAGCCCTCATCTGTCATAAATGACTCATCAGTGTTACCCACACCAACTGAGAATTTAGTACTGATAGAGGCTCTGCTATGTATGTGGAGTTTGGCCAGTGGTGGTAGTTGCCTGTCTGTTAATAGAAGGAAGCAAGCATTCCTTTTGAAAACTCTACTCAAAACCCTGACATCTCTGGATTTGGGGTGCGTCTCGTTGCTGCATACAAAATTTCTTTGAGGTTCCTTTTATTCTTTGACTGTGAGTGTAATCAGGATTGTTTTACTTCTGAATTTGAAGTAAGCCCATGGTCACCTCTCCTGTGCACAGACAGAAGTTTAAAAGGGAAGGGGCCATCTGTTGAGACTCTTCCCGTTTTCCCTTGCAAACACACAACTAAAGACTCTTCCCAAATTATAAGTTCAGCACCAGGGAGAGAAAGTATTCGGGTGTCCCCTAGAGAATCCCAAATATCATGATGTTCCTTTACTATTTTAGACATTTAAGCCAACTCAAGTGTATTTGCTTATAGTAGTCTCCCGTCAAGCGTACATTTTGTTTGTTTATAATTTTCAAACTTTCCAAAAATGTACTATCTACACACTCTTATTGAAGAGCTATTCACAGCTATCTTAGTATTTTTCAGAATCAACAAAAACAAAGGCCTTAGGTTTAGTTTACAATGCCACCACGAAGAAGAAAAATGGAAGATGGGGAACAGCGGAAAAAGTGCAGGAAGAGCAGGAGGAGGAGGAAGAGGAAGATAAAAAGGAAACTGAGGGGGGGCAGGCATTCCAACCCTTTTCTGCTGTAGATGTCACTCTGTATAAATAAAACACTGATTGGTCAGTAGCCAGGCAGGAAGTATAGGCGGGACAAACAGAGAGGAGAATTGAGAAAACGGGAAGGGAAAAGGGGACACTGCCAGCAGCTGCCAGGACAAGGAAGATGTAAGGTACCGGTAAGCCACGGGCCACGTGGCAAAGTATAGATTAATAGAAATGGGCTGAATATAAGAGTAAGAGCTAGACAATGGTAGGTCTGAGCTAATGCCCAAGCAGTTTAAATAATATAAGCGTCTGTGTGTTTATTTTATAAGTGGACTAACAGGGCTTGGCAGGGGCTGGAGAGAAGGTCTCCAGCTATACTTTTCGCTTTCTCCCTGCGATCTTCCTCTCAGTACTTATGCATTATGCATATTAAATGCAAATACCAGAAAGAGAAGTGGCACAGACTTCATGAGATGAATGAACCCCATAACACTGTTATTCATTCACAATAATAGTTTCACTGGAGTGCAGAGAGTGTTGAGACACAGAGGAGAGAGGTGCCTGCTTGAGAACTTGGCAGTGGATTTCCGGAGACAGAGCATCTGTGTGGGTGCATTATTTGACCCCTAAAAGCAGCATGCTGTAGATCCTGAGCATGAGCAGTGGCTGCTTGTGTGGGAGTTTGAAGAAAGGGGAGGCTATGTACAACTGGAGCTCATGAGAGGAGAAAAGGGTGAAGTTACAGCTGAGCCCTGATGGGAAGCTGGAGCCCAAATAATGTGACTTGTTTCTTCTACATGATAGCAGTGTAAAAGATGCATCTCTTCTTACTTTTCCCGCTAACATGTTTATTTCCCTATACTCCGCTACTGCAGCTAACTTCCATAGAATTGTTGGTTCAAAACTTAAAAACAAAAACAGATGAGAGACAAAAACAAACAACAAACAAACAACAACAACAACCATAAAAACCCTTCGCTCCTTTAAAGAAATGTACCAGACAGAATGGGTTAGAGAAACCCTTTGCAAAACTACCAAATTCACTTTCATGACTTTGGTACCAGAACAAACATGCATTTTGAGAGTTACTTGCAAACACTTTGGAGACAGAGGCTACCTTAGAAGACAGGTGAGGTGACGTGGCCCTTAGGGGCACATTCTTTTGCCCCTCCCCCACTCCCATCAGTCTTTACAGGAAACCTAGCTCCTGTGAGATGTTGGTAACAAGCCATTCGGTGACTGGGTGAGGACTGTTGGTATGAACAAGCTGGCAGCCAGCCTCCTTTGATGAAGTTATAAATCTACCAGACTGAATCCCATCTCACTTTTTACTGGCATAGACCCTCTGCTGGAGTGGCAGCATACTCCATAAGACTGAGTGGACCTCTCAAAACATCCTGGTGCTTGAACTCCAAGCACTAATGATGCTATTTTCTTGCTCTAGATGGGGCCTACAGCTTCCTGCCATGGGGAACTGACTCTCAAGGGATCCGTAATACATATGTACTGTTCAATCCACCTGAATGGTGATTCTGTCCACAACCATTCCTACAGTAAACACAAAGACACTGGTTAAAAAAGGAAGCAAGTTCTGGCCAGGGTCTAATGCCTCACATCCCCTGTGTGTGCAGCTCGAAGGGGAAACCGGCTTCTATGCACATAATTAGCAGTTGAGCTTTGCACTCTGAAGTTCCCATTTCAAACTGAGTATTTCCTCAAGGGCCGTGACTCTCCCTGAACTCCTGCAGATAGCATCATTCTCCAGAGAGTGAAACTGTGGGCACAGAAAGAAAAAAAAAAAAAAAAAACAAATGAAAGCAAACGCCAACTTCAAAAGGCGCTCAGCAAATCGAGTATAACAGGGTGTAGAAGGAAGACAAGGAAAATGAATGACTTCCTCCAGAAGAAATTACTGTGACTTCCTCGGGTCACCAGAGTGTCTATTGAGCAGAACCACTTGATTTGATACCTTTGGGAAAAGGTTCTTGTGGTAGCATGCCAAAATCTCCAAAACGCACCTCCCAGGTGGGAGGAAAAGGGCATGCTATGAACCTAGATGCTATTTTTGGCCAGATGAGTCAGCTATTAGAAATTCATTCTAACCACAGTACAGCTCTCTGTTTTCTCACTTGGAAATGTATGTTTTAAACCCCTTAGTAGCCTATAAATATGCACGTGCATTATCATGTTTATTTTACTCTTTGTGGGTGACAGTCTGACTGAATTTACTGTAAGCATCTGTAAAGCCCTCCTCTGAAGAAGCAAATGCTTCTGAAAAGATGTTCCCTGAGAAGCCTGTAAGGCTACCCTCAGAATTAGCAGGGAAGCCTTTAAGTTCATGTTTATTGAGCCCTAACTTTTCTCAGTTGTATCTGAGAACAGACCCAAGGGAATCAGTTGAGTTAGTATATAAAGTAAAGGGAATAAATAAAATGACAAACCACATGATCGAATATAGATATTATTTGCGGGTTGAGGAGAAAAGAACTCACAAATGAACTATGCCTAAAACTACATTAAAATGTGAGTCCCCTAAAAAAAGAAAAAAGAAAGATTGTAATTCAATATTGTGTGTTTACTTATATTCTATGATGTACTCAACACAGAGAACATTCATTGGCTTTTGTTGTTGTTCCAGAAATGACAAGGAAGAATAAACAAAAGATGTTTGGGTGGGGAAAAGTGTATGTATTCCAAATTCAAATGAATCCTGAAAGGTACCGCGGATGAAAAAAACCACACACATTGCAGTCTTAGTGTGGTGATACTTTATTTGTGCTGAAATGTGGTGATATTTTATTTGTTGGTTAATAAATAAAGCTTGCCTGGAGATCTGGGGTGGGGGGGACACCAGTCATTTTAAGAAAAGAAGTCAGGCAGCACACGCCCTTATAATCCCTTAGCAGGCAGGATCTCTATGTGTTCAAGGCCACACTAGGGAACACAGCCAAGCGTGGTGACACATGCCTTTAATTTCAGTACCAACCGTAGAGACCTGGAGGTCTGTACAGACAGACAGAAAGTGAAAGAGCTGTGTAGGAAGAAGAAGTGAGGTAACTGGGCTAAGAGAGCCAATGAGAGGGCAGAAAAGCAAAGCATTAAAAGCCTAAGTAGACAGGAAGTCACACATTTAGAAGCTGCAGAGTTGATGAGGTAAAGTTAGCTGGTGGCTTTCCCTGTTTCCCTGATCTAAAGCTTTCACCCCTATATTTGGTTCCATGTTTTTTATTTAATAAGACAATTTAGAAATTTGTCTACACCTTAGCTTTCATAAAAAGTACTTCCCTTTAAACGAAGATGGTCTGACAAGCCATTGTGCTTCCTGTAACATGGTGGGAATTAGGACATGGTATGAACTTTAGAAATGGAAATTACAGTAAGTTACTGAATCCATCCCTTCCTCTGGAATTTGAGAAACTTAGACCTTAAATAACTGCTCTAGAGGCATATTGAAAGATGAAAGCTCCGTCAACCTTTGTCCTGGCCACCAAATGTGGAAAATCTTCCTTCTGTCTGGAAGCAGACCAACAGAGAGCCCTAAATAGAATCAGCTTAAGGATTCAAAAGACTCCATAATTAGGTCTCTGCTTCATCTAAAATGCACATGACAAACTTCTAGAATTGCTGAAATTGCCGCTGTAACCCCCATAGCTGCAAAGAGAGCTGACTTGGAGGTAGAAAACCTAGGCAGGTTCCTGCAATGAATGGCTGGCTGTAGGGCAGCCAACAGGACTGCCTCGCCCAGCTCACAGCTTTACAAAGCTGATTTCCAGAACAAATGAGGTAATGCCTAGCTGTGTAAACTGGGAGGTATAAGCTTCATCATCCCGAAGGTGATTGTTTTATAGATCAACTCCTGAAAGTGGAGCTCAGAGTGAATTTGCAAACCAGTTGAGGGAAAGACAGCTGTAAGTATACTCTGCTCAGATTCTGTTGTGAAAATTCCTGAGAGGCAACTGGGAAAAAAATGCCCTCTCTTCCAAGCACCTCCCATGCCCAAGACCTCCAGGCAAGTGCTGCTCTGCAATCATAGCCCTGTTGTCCGGTGATCCTAAATCACCAATGCCAAAGCTACTGCACTCTCCTAAAAGCAGCAGACCAGCAGGGTTGTGCAGAATCTGCAGGCACAGACGATTAGAAGGAGCAGCAGGAAGTTAACTCTAATTGTGATTTAACACCAATTAGTAGTGGTCATTTTCATCATTCTATTTCATCAGGCTCTTCGCCAAAGTTGTCAAGGGTAATGGTGTGCGTGTGTGTTTTCAGAGGACAGTAATTATTCTCATCCCTGAAGTAAAAATGGTGCCCAGGAGAAAGACAAACTCATATTTCATTCCTTCATGTATATATTCTGCAATACAGACGTTGCAATTCCGGTCTTTGGCGATAGAAAATACCTGCTTAAGGAGTTCATTGTTTGGATGAGAGATCAGAATATTGACAGGCAATTTGTTTAAATTGCCACAATCGGTGCTTCAAGACATATAGATGTAGATGGCACATACATAGTCCAGATTTCTATGGAAGCAGCATTATGTTTGGTTCCAAGCATGGACAGTGATCTTTTTCCATCAGCTAAAAATCAGTGGGTCCATGGAATAAATGAGCTGTCATATGGTGTTTAGCTGTCATATCATGAATTTGGAAAGGGGAAAGAAAGCACTGAGGCCAGAACTCTCATTGTCACATCCTACACCATTTTCCCACAGATGTTGGCGTGTGCCTCTGAAATATACACAGTACGCAAGCTATGTAAACCCAGCAAGTGCTTCAGGGCAGTTTTTGGTAGTCATTTCTAGAATGTTTTCATTCACAAGACTACTGAAATATCTCATTGCTCACAGAAGCAAAAGGATATTCCAGGGTGCTAGCATCACCAGGAAAAGCATGCATTCTGGGAAGAAAAGCAGCTACCAAATTCCAAGCCTGTACCAGTGCAAGCATGCAGCTAAACCACTGTTTCCTCCTCCAGGCAAAATAAAATGCAGGGCTGGTGGGTGCTTTACTTCCCCATAAACCAGCCAGCTAACTTCCAGTGAGCTAGACTCAAAAACAGCACCATGTGTGGTAGAGGTTTAGCTTTATGGGCAAAAGGAATTCCCTAAATATCACCTCATTGGTCTGTCTCTCTCCCTGCTTTACAAAGTTACATGAGATGATACTTTGGGGGCATTTCTCTGTCTCTTAATGGGAATCCTTCTGTTGTAATTAAACTTTGCCTTCATCTCTTCCTCTCCTCCTCCTGTTCTTCCTCTCTTTTCCTCTTTCTTTTCCTTGTGGTGGAAATAGGGTCTTGTTGTACAGCCTGAGCCAGCCCTGAACTCCCAATTCTCCTTCTTCAACCTCTTGCTGTAATTATAAGCCTGCATTGTCAGGCACCCAGGTTGTAATAGTTTATCATGATTGTCAACTTGAATTGTATTGAGAGACACATGCCTATGAGATCAGCAGAGTACTCTTCTGGCTGTCTGAGGTAGCACTTCCAAAGATGATTGTCATGCAGGATAGTGACCAAAGTTTGAAAAGCCTCCCTTGATGTGCCTGAGCAGCCCCATCCAATAGGCTAAGGATCTCAAGGAAATAGAAGTGGAAAATGAAGACTCCATCCATCGTGTGCAAGCTTCATTTTACTAATCAAGTGCATTTGGTGCTGCTGCCACGGTGTGGGACCTCAGCTCTGCAGCCTCAAACTGGGGCTGTGTCATAGGTCAATACATCAGCCACACTGCAGGGAGCTTCTAGGCCATAAGTCTCAAACTGGGGCTGTGTCATTGGTCTTCCTCATTCTGACACTTCCACTTTCTTGGTTTGAGCAAATGCCAGGTTCTCTGTTTCTCCACCACACAAATAGCCATTCCCCACGTATGTAAGCCAAGTTAATACCTTCCCCCTTTACAATTAAGTGTCTATTCTGCCCATTTTATTCCTCTGAAGATCCTTGGTCAATAGATCTTCATCAATCATTGCATGATCAGGTACAACTCAGAAGTTATTAAAATCAACAGATTTTTGTTGCTGTACATCTGGAGTGATTCAGTACCACTCAACTGTAGATGTTATGTTCAATTATTTCTCCATGTTTATCTTTTAAAAAAAAATAAACCTTGGTGAGTATGGATCCATTGTTCACATCCCCCTGAAATTCATATACTGAAACTATAACTTCTGGTATGTCTTAAGCTTTAGATAGGGCTTCTACAAAGTAAAGTGAAGAGTCATCGTGATGTCAAATGTACTTAGAAGGTCTATACAAAGATATACCAGAAAGTCCTCTTGCTCACTCCCTTCATGTAGAGCAGTAGCAGAAATGCCATGTGAGCCTGCAGTGAGAAGGTGTTCCCTAGAAGAATGGCTCTCATACAGTAGTAACCCCAACATCTTAGGTTTGTAATTTTAGCCTCTGTAAGTATGAACAAATAAATTTCCATAGTTAAAGCCACTGATTAGTTTTATGTTGTGCCAGCCAATTTATCTGAGAGACATAAATGAATATGAGCATTAAATTAACACTGATACCAGATTCCAAATTAGCCCTAAACTGAGTGCTAGAGAATACAGTACTGAGACGTCTGAATATGCAACTACTCTCAAGCATTCAAGGAAGGTGTTTACTTGAGAACACAACAGAAGGACAGCTGTCAGTTTGGCATCATTTTCTATTGGTGTCCAGTGGACTCCACTTTACAACAACTATAGAAGTATTAGACAGACTTTCTCTAGTACCACTTGGTTTAGAATTTTTATGATAGCCAAAAAATTCAGCAAAGCCATGGAGTGAAAAAGTATGCCCATCAGTCTTGATCTACAGCAATGGTTTTCAACTTGTGTGACCTCTTTGGGGGTGCTTATCAGATATCCTGCATATCATATTTTATTGTGATTCAGCACAGTAGGAAAATTACAGTTATGAAGTAGCAACAAAATAATTTTATGGTCAGAGGTCACCATGACTCTTTTTAAAGGGTCACAGTACCAGGAAGGCTGAAAACTACCAATCAAGAGTCATAAAGGAGTTTATATCTGTAAATATAACCCCAACAATGAAATTAAACAGGAAGCACTCCTTTACTATACATTTTAGCCTCCATTAACATTATTTAATGTGAGTTAGTTTTTTTTCTTATCATAATAAAGTTTACAACATTTTTCTTTGAGTTTTTTTTTTTTTTTTTTTTGAATTGGCTTGATAACAATCTTCATTCTCAGCCCCAACAAAAAGCTGTTCTCTACACAACTCCATATGCTTAGCTACCACCAGCTAAGCAAATTTCAGGGCTCTTTCAGTTCTACAGAAACACAGCTCTCCCTGTTTCTCATTATCTTTAGTACTCATGTTTATCATGTTTGGTGATAAATCTGTCTATATTTTCATAAATTTTAATGTGAAGGTTAATAAACAATGTTGCATGTCCAATGGACATGTATTCTGTGTATTTATTCTAAGTGATGGAGCAGCCAGCACAGTTCCTAAGGTACTGACATGATAGCAAAGAGAAAAGAATAGTACAAAGTTGATGGTGATGCAATACTTTGTCATACGCCGTATCACTTCTTAGATGATGTTGATGTGAAAGGCACGTGCTTTTGCTGATATGAAGTCTTTTGCAATGCAGGTGTAGGAGATGCCAACATACACTGTTGATGTTGGATCATGCTCTGGTTGGAATCCTGCTCGTATGGCATATGGCTTGCTGTGTTTGTTTGCTTGCTTGCTTATTTGGGGTTCTCTGTCCTTTGGTACCAAAGTTCAGTGTGAAACACACTGAAGTCAATCTCTAAATCACACGTGAGCTCATGCTATCTGTCTTCCTTCTGAAGGCTAAACATAACCAAGCATCAAACTTTATAATCTTCCACAAAGATCATTAAAAAGATACCTTTAGTCTCTCTTAGATATTGCTGCATAAACAAGACCAGAGCAACAGCAGTAGCAATGGACATGTTATCATGGAAAGGGGTAAAGTTCCCCACGGTCCCACCTTTGCAAGGCTTTTAATCTACATTTAATAGTAGAAATGCTGACAGCACAGGACACAAGAAACTCAGATGCCAACGAAAGATTTGACACCAACTTACTATGTAAACCTGAGTGAATCCCTTCATTTTCTTAGTTTGCTTTTTCATCTATAATGAAATAAATAAAAATAGATAGTCTGTAAGAATTGTTGCTTATTCTTGATAATCCTGTTTTTGAAGCGAAATCCTAAATCCTATGTTGTCATTGCCCTTCTAGACTCTCCCTGTCCCTCACCTGAGATAAACTGGATTCATCTCCTTGGGGTCCTTTTTAAACCTGAGTGTACCCTTTCATAGCAGTTTCCTGAAATGTGGTGACCTTTATTCTGAGGTATCCTGGACAGCAGACCCTGTGCCTCTCCCTCAGGACCTCATACCTGTTAGTAGGAATGTGTATTAAATATACATCGAGCCAACCAATGCTTTCTGTACCATGCTTCAACAAAGTGTCTTGTCAGAATATGTACAGAAAATAGCAAATGAAACATCTCACTCTTCTTATTTAAGTAGTTACTCTGGAGGGAAATATGTTCCTGCTATCTTGAAAGTGAAGAAAATATTCAGAAATAATTCGCAATCTCAGCCATGCTTAATGTAGCCATAAGTGCTAATGGAGCATTTATTTTAAGCTCCAAGGAAATGAAATTCTCTTGACAGCCTCATGTACAAATATACCTACCAATTTTTAAATGGCTCATTTTCTTATACTCATAAAATGTAATGTCTGTGGGCTTCAGCAAGTTTGTTTTGTTTTGTTTTGTTTTGTTTTGTTTTGTTTTTACTAGAAAAGGGTTCCAAAAAAATTACCAATGTATCTGCAGATCTGAGGAACTTGGAGAACACAGATTTCTTAGTAATCTTTATAAACAGTGCATTGTTGGTTCTCAAGACTAACCCTCGCTTGAATGACTAACTACACGTCACAAGGACAGCACAGAGCTACAGTTCTAGCAATGATCAACTTCAGCCTGAGCAAACAAAGCTAGCTTAGCTAAGGAAAAAATGCATGGAAAAGGCTGGGAAAGCCAGGCACAAGCACCCAGCATCCTCTCTCTAGCTTGTCCAGCAAGAGTTATGGAAGTGCATATGAAATGCTGTCAACCATAAAATTCACTAGGGATACAGTGTCTCTGGGAAGTGCTCATGTAGGCATCTTCTGCCTGGCCTGTACCAAAATTCCACAGAATAAAATAAAGAAACCACATTGTTTACATAATCTACATTATCTGAATAAACAATTTAAGCCCTGATAGGGACTCACTCGCCAGAGGGGTAAGAATCAGCTACAATCCATGTCCCCAGGTTAACTGTTTAAGTAATGCTTTAAAGGACAACAGTGACTTCTACTGGGTTCAAACTGTTTTTATATAGTTAGCACTGCTGAATAAACCACTAGATAGAATGATCAAAATACAACTAATTTAACAGTCCAGTGGGAGTCTTTTGGAATCTCTCACCCCCACTTTGAGTGTGCCAACTATCTCCTTTGACTCAGACCTGTGGATGGTACACACTCATTCTTTCATCATCCCCAGAACACAGCATCTTGAATTGGTTAAATATATAAATGCATAAATAAATTCAGCAAATATTTCAATGCTGCTGCTCTCTGATGCCTTCTCTGACCATGTCTAAACTCATAATAAACCACAGAAGTGTGGTCTCATCACAGAAAGCAGTACCTCAACCCAGTCCTTCTGTGCAACTCACTTTAGATTCTGAATTCTGCACCAGCGGCTTAATCTCCTGTTGTCTGGTGAAGTGTGTGGGCCTTTCGAAGAACAATTGCTTTAAATGCATAACATAAAAAAAAATAGTGATAACCAAAACAAAATGTTGAAATATCTTAAACATACTTGACATAATCTAAAAATATCTATGTTTTAGGCACAAATCTTATGGGAGTAGCCAACCAATTTCATCTAAGACCCAACCCATGAGACAGAACCTATCTTCAAATAAATAAGTTAAATATAGGATTTTTTTATTATCAAAGTTTGCAGGTTACAAGTAAAAAAATCTCAGATTTCTAATACCATGAATCAAGGCTCCTTAATTTATTCCATTTATTCCCAACAACCTGTTGGTCCCAAAATAAACAGACATACTTGTTTGTGCAGAATTTTTAGGACTAACCAAATAAATTTGTTTTATTGCTAATTTTTTTATTATTTACTAAAGAATTTTAATTTCACATAATGATTCTACTCCACCTTTTCTCAGAGCACTGTTTTAAGGAGACCAGGCTGGACTCAATGAAGCAGTTTCCAACCTGAGAGAGAACTAGAGGCTTTGACCTTCAGTATGAACTCATTCAGCGTCTCACTAATGGCCAGTGTCTTTGCTCCTGAGTGCTCTCTTCCTGGCTCTGAAGCCACTCTTAATTGTATGATATTTTCTGTTTTACAGTGGCCCTCTGGCTGGGTGGAAAATAAGGGAGATGTGCTTTCTGTTAAAGGCAGAAAGATCTCTATTTGTATAGCCTCCATTTCCATCATCATTCCAGTCCTCTGCATCTAGCAGCTGACACACGTGCGGCCCGCAGATAGCCAGTCACCTGTCTGGTAATGGTTTATAGAAACACAACAGTGTTTGTTGATTGGCCTATTTACACTGATGGCCCTTTATAAAATGAGAGGCAGAGAATCCATCCCTCCCTGTCCCATCATGAGGGCACACTGAGAAGGTAGCCATCTGCAAACTCCAAAAAGAGCTCTCACCGTGGAACCAAATGGGCTAGACACTCAATTCAGGCTTCCTAACCATTAGACTGAACAATTCTTATTTAAAACAGTCAGTGTTTGAGATAAGATATCCCAGTCTCAGAACCTCAGCCTTCCCATGGGTGAAACAACTACTATTGTGCCTTATTTGTATTGCTGGCGTTTAATAAGATTATTACACAAAATGCACTGAAGTTCCTGGTTCTATTCTGTTATAGTTGACTAGCGTAGGAAGATGTTCTTGTGATATAACAGTGAAGTTGGATAGTTGAGGTTGGCAAACAAATCCTAAAAATTTTACTGTCTGGTCCTTGATGCAAAAAGTTTGCTAATCCCAGCTCTAATTGTTGGATAAAATTACCAGACATTTTTTTACAAGAACTTTTTAAATAGAAGAGTTTAAGACTTATGCTTCTGTTAAGGGCAACCTTATTTGTACAGCAGGAGATAAAGGTCAGGAACCAAAGAATCACCCATTTCCTCTCTAGCATAGCCACTGAAAACCACACACTCTACAATGTCTCCTTATAAGCAATGTATAAATTTATAAAGTGGCCAGAGCTGCACTTCACTATGGCTGAGAACTTGGGTCCAAAGTCTGATTCCCCACTTACTAGAATCATATTCTCACTCAATGGCCATGGTCACTGTGGCGTCCATAGCTCACTAAGAACATAGTCTCAGTTATAGAAGTTAGTGACAACTATTCAACAAAATCAGGACCTGTCCTTAGTGCATGAGCTGGCTGTTTGAAACCTTGGGCTTACACAGGGACACTTTGCTCAGCCTGGAAGGAGGTGACAGGACCTGCCTGTACTGAATCCACCAGGTTTAAATGAATCCCCAGGGGTGCCTTGATCCTGGAGGACATGGGAATGGAGGGGAGGAGTTGGGGGGAGGGTGGGGGTGGGGGCGGGAGGGGGGAGGACAGGGGAACCCATGGCTGATATATAAAATTTAAAACACATAATAATAAAGAAAAAAATCATTCTTACAATAACAACAAGAAAACCCATCTTTTTCCAATTAGTAAAACAATGGGTAATAAAGTAAATAAGCAAATGAGACATTCAACATATTGTGAAGCATGTGTCTGTAAAAAAATGTCTATGGGAAAGCCTGGCAACTATTGTAAGAAGTTTGTAGAATCAAAGAATGGGTAAAATCCAGATCTTGACACACAAATTACTTGGCAAATGTAAATACCACTCTCAGAACCTTCACTGTCTTATAGTTGAAATGGAGATTATTCTCCCTTGTTTGTGGGGTGATGACATTAATAATATTATCATCATTAAAATACATTATGCCTAGGCACATAAAATAGCCTGTTCAAACGGTAGCTGGTATTACTAATCATTGGAAGATACTTTTTCACCGTTCTCTTCCACAGTTTGTTTGACTGAGTTAAAGTGGCAGAGACTGGCAACACATCCTGTTCTCCAATTAGTTACTAAATAACCCATTAAAAGCAGAGGTGTGGGATTATGAATTAGATTAGAATTATTATTAGAACAAATAAAATTAAAAAGCAATGCAAGTCATAACAGATTGGGAAGGGGAGAAGCCACTTGTAACTTAGCACACTGGTACCTGTAGAGACAAGCATGTGGTCCCTAGATCCTGATTAAAAAAATAAAAACAAACAAGTGTTCATGGTCTGCAGCTCAAATTTTTTTAACTGGTGGAACCACAGTTATACAGACTGTCAGCTCTAATAACCAACAAAATGTGTGTGTGTGTGTGTGTGTGTGTGTGTGTGTGTGTGTGTGTGTGCCTGCTATAACTGTACAAACACACACACAAGAGTGTGCAAGAGAAAAAAGGAAGCAGAGATTTATGATTAATTTATTTTGATGAACTGTATATTCTATTTGTGATTTGTTTGAATTATTCCTTCTTGAGACTTTGCTTTATAACCATGTCGATTGGTGTGCTGGCTTGTTTTATGTCAACTTGACGCAAAAAAAACATGCCTCGATAAGACCCAGCTGTGGAGCATTTTCTTAATTAATGATTGATCGGGGAGGGCCTAGCCCATTGTGGGTGGTGCCATCCCTGGGCTGGTGGTCCTGGGTTCTATAAGAAAGCAGGCTGAGCAAGCTATGATAAGCAAGCCAGTTAGCAGTACCCAATCTATGGCTTCGGCATTAGCTCCTGTGTTGTAGAATATTACCTTAACTATGTACAGATACGTCATATTTGTTTATGTTATGGAATATTGCATATAATATATGTTACATTTGTTTATGTTGTATTTGTTTAACGATGTAAAGATGTGTTGCTTTGCCTGCCTAAGGCATATGATTGTTCTAAAAAACCTGAATAGCCAATAGCTAGGCAGTAGAAGCTGGTGGGCAAAGAGAATAATTAGGAGGAGGAATCTAGGCTTGAAGGAGAAGAGAACAGAGAAGAGAATGAGGGAGAAAGAAAGGGAGATGCCTGGGTCCAGGCAGCCAGGTAGCCACCAGTCAGGCAAACATGGAGTAGGACATACAGAATGAAAGAAAGGTAAAAGCCCCGAGGCAAAATGTAGATGAAGAGAACAGGTTAAATTAAATTATAAGAGCTAGCTAGAAACAAGCGTAAGATAAGGCTGGGCATTCATAACTAATAATAAGTTTCCATGTCATGATTTGGGAGCTCGTTAGTGGCTCCAAATAAAGCCTGCTACACTTCTGCCTCTAGATTCCTGCCTTCCTCAAGTTCCTGTTCTGACTTCCTTCAGTTATAGACCACATTATGGAGGTGCAAGTCAAATAAACTCTTTCCTCAACTCACTTTTGGTCATGATGTTTCATTGCAGCAATAGTAAATCTATCTAGGATAGTTGGTTGTTTAATATTAATCCCCCTGGCCCGGATTTCTTCACATGGCTGGAGGAAGAAATAAGTCTCCATCATGAGTCACAAAAGTGTCATAAATATAAAATGAGATCTGATGTAAACAATCTGTTTTGAGGAGGATAATGACAGTGTTTATTCTGCAAAATGTAATATGATTGGTAAGGGTTCAGGTAACCTTACAAAATCAGGAAAAATTCCAGATTGGATCCATTTTGAGTTAGTGTGAACATAAGAGCTTCAAATAGCTGTTTGTGGATAGAGACTGTACAGCAGAAAGCAGAGTATGGATCCAAGAACTGTGGGCTCTCTAACAACAGACAAAAATATTTGGACCCTTCTCCATCATCCGTCTCTGGCTAATTTCCAGTTGCTGGTGTTTCACACTATGTGTACTTGAAGCTTTCTGAGCACAGAAGTTTGTGGTTCATCCCTGCTCTCTATAGTTGTTTACTTGTTCCACAGTTCGTGGATATTCTACGACAATTTGTTAACCAGCATATGAACTGAAACATTGCTCTAGTACAGATTTGAAAAGTCAGTGGGATTCCCATTCCTGCTGGCCTAGACTTCTCTTGGAACCTAAGCAAGAAGCACATGGATTGAATTCTATTTGTTTCTGCATTGCTACAGTGTGAACATTAATTTCTATCTTGACTGGCTTGTTTGCCTTCATGTTAACTACAAGAAAGGTTTTAAGAGGCTGTCAAAAGGAAGGACTGTTATTCCAAAATACTTCAGTGTAGACATACAATCATTTTATGTGAAGTTCCTTAAGTGCATTTGTCCAAATGTGTATTTCATTCTTGGTCATAAAAGAGTCTTAGCTGATGCCCAATGACCTATAAATCAGAGAGAGGAGGTTTCTTTATGCAAATTGACTTTATGCCACACTCATCAATAAAGAAAAATGGTAATGAAGATCAAATTTTCAGCAGCACCTGAGGAAACAAATCCTGTCTCTATTTACAGGGTATGTCAGGGTGGCTAATTCCTTTTTCTGATGCTGTTCTTTGAAAGAATTGATGAAAAGGAAGCTTGTGAATCGATTATGAGATGAGAAGAAGGGTTTAAAGAGCAATGGAAATAGAAAATGGGTAGCCAGCTTGATTGACATCCCGAATTCTAAAGGCAGCAACATCCTAAAAGAAAGATGCTGCTGTCCCTTTTAGAGCTGTGTCACAAACTCCAGCAGCTAACCTTGTGATGGGTATCCTTGGTTACCAACTTGACCACATCTGGAATTGACTAAATATCAAGGGGCTGAGTACACCTGTGAGGGATTTTTCTTGATTGAATTATTTGAAGTGGGAAGACCCACCCTAAATCTGTATCTTTTGAAGTGAGAAAATGCACCTGAAACCTAGGACACCTCTTCTCATGGCAGCTATATAAAGGACATGAAGAAGGGATATTTGGCTCTCTGCCTGCTTCACACTCACTCTCTCTGGCAAGTTCATGCCTTCGCTGGCATTAGAGCCTATTTTGGGGATCCTGTTGTATATTGAAGACCACTTCGACACTAAGCCCTGTGGACTGAACAGTTACTGGATTCTTAGGCCTTGGATATTCTGAACCTTGACTGATAATATACCACACCACAGCACAGTTTCCAGCCCCATCTCTTTCTCCCCACATCTGTTTTTCATTTTGCATCTTAAACGGCAAAGACTCAAATATTTACTCAGCTACTCAGAGTATCTTCTCCTTGTAAAAGCGAACATTACAAATAAAAGGAAGGAAAATTACATCACCCCATGCAGATGGGGATGTACCACTTCAAAATGAAGCACTTTCCATCCTTGGCTGATAGAACATAGCCTGCTAGGCCCCTGGATACTCATAAGAGAAAGTAGATATGACATACCCGCTTCCTTAGATTGCAAGTGAGAGTGAGGTTCCTTGAAAACGAGTTTGCAAATGCTGTATAGAAGTCCAGGACCTTGAGCAAGGCTTCTCGCTTGATGATGTGCAGGTCACAGTAAGTCAGAGCCCGGACATTGGCACAAGCATGAGCAAGCGTAGTTTCCTTCCAGAAGATGTCTCCAAACACATCACCTTTCCCTGGAAAGCAGGGTAAGACAACAGTGTCAATCACACTAGTGTTATTTGGTTTAATAGATAATGTTAATCTATGTAATTCAGAGCACAAGCCCCTCTGTATAGATAGAAGAGTGTACAGCACTTTTTCATTGTAGTAACATCCCCTAGACTTCAGTTCCTGATGGAAACCTGGTGTTAGGAAAATTAATGCAATTCACTGGAGTAGGTAATACCCTCATTGTAACAAATAATTTTTGCAACATTAACTTTTCCCATCTGATTAGAAAGAGGAAAAATAACGTCTTTTTCTCTCTCCCACTCTTTCTAGGAAAAATTGACAACAAAACAAAATGCAATACCCAAGAATGTGTTGTTATAGCATTTCTATATTTATAACAGATGCAATGCATATTAAACCAAATTACTCAGTAATATAGAACATCACTCCAAGCACACTAAGAAATGTCATGTCTCTGTCCTCAAGGCACGACCTTCTCTCTCCACATAGTTAACCTGACAAGCTCTCAAGGTCTGGCTCAAGAGCACCTTGACCATGACTCCTAAGCTTAAGAGACTAAACTGTGGGAAATGATGAGGGATACACACTTGTCATCCCACAGAATCAGAGGAATATTCCCAGGCCAGAGTCAAATGTGGATGCATCTTTAAAATTCTAGAATTGCATGAATCACTGATTCACCTCAGAAGCACCATCCCTGGATGCCCAAGAAGACTCCACCATTCCAAACCAGAAGTCCTTAATTTTACAAAGGGCTTGAGGAAATGTCAAATGTCAATTATCCTCAAAGGCCCTTCTGCTAGGAAAGTTCCCTAAGAGCCCTCTGGCTTCTAAAGTTCAGCCATCTGCTTTCTTTGTTCTGTTTCTGCCAATGTGTGTTAAGATGGAAAAGAGAGGAGGAATGTACTCCAGTGGGACAAGCTTTCCTAGAGGCGTTCCGTGGATGATTTGTTTTCTCTGCATCACACAGATTTCCCTAATCACACAGAGGAACAAATACCTATTTATATCGTGCAGATTAAAATCAGAACAGGGGAAAAGAAGAAGTGTTCCATAAAACCCCTAAGCACAATCACACCACTAGAAAGGAAAATGAGTCTAACCCGAGAAATGGGAGAAAGAAATGGGCATAGAAACAAAGAAGTTGGCCAAGTAATATCACAGATTCCTTGACCAAATGGGCAGCGGGGGAGCTCTGAGAACATAGCAGAGCAGCAGCAAAGGGGCCAACCTTAACAGGTACTCTAGGGTAGATGTAGAAGGCATGTGGTTTCTAAGAAGGTGTTCTGATCACCATGTGGATCAGCATAAAATAACTGTGATAGCTACTTAGTTTATTTTCAACAATCCACTTGTATTTCAACCCACTAAAAAAATCCTTACAGTTGGTGTCACTGTTTAATGACTCAGTTGTTTGATCACTGTAGTTGTCCAAGGAGATAACATTAGAGACCAGGTAGGTAAATAACCAAGTAACACAGTGTTATATAGTGGGTAGCCATCCTTTGAATGCACCAATGATGCTGAGAAACATTAGGTGACTGTCCAGGCTGCCAGCTGTCTCTGTCTACTCTTGCAAGACTCCCAAAAGTTGCTTGCGTCCTTCTCCCATTTCTCAGGTATTATTATATTCTTTCTCAGGTCTTTGATGAGCTTGAATACTAACACTTATAGTTACAACTTAGTATATATACATATATAATATCTTAGATAGAATATATTAAGTATTAGACTCAGGTTCTTTAGGATAGGACACCTTTTGGAATGATCTTTGTAACATGCCACCTACCCATGCTCTGGATTTTAGTATGTGTTTTTTGCTTGATATTGTTTGCATTGATTGTAATTCCAACTTATCTAGGTCATTATCCCTCATTACTCCTGGACAATATTTGATAACCATTTCTTTGTATATAGTCTTGTATTAGGTTAGAACCTTCTTATTTAGACAAAAGGGGGAGATGTAGTGGGTAGCCATCCCAGCCATGGCCTGGAAGTTCCAACCCCCATTGAGGCTTCGGTAATGGTCACGCCCACAAGACAGGGCTGAGAGAGGAAGCTGAAGACCCAGGATTGGTTCTGGGACCCTGAATGCTGGAGGTAAATGGAGCAGAGTTCTCCAGAGAACACCGCCGGACTGCGCCATACCTTTGCCAGACCCTACAACCTATCCCTTCATTTGTAAGTTACCCCACAAAATAAACCTCCCTTTTAACTACATGGAGTGGCCTTAATAATTTCACCAATAGTGTTATGATAACCTGGGGAGACCGATGACAGATACATCACAATACCACATCCTATTACAAAGATGAAATCCATAGGTGGCATTCTCTTTTAAGCTAACAATTCCAAATATACGTATTCTAACTGCATAATCAGAAGTGCTAAATTTACTTGGGAAAACACTCACAGAACTAGTATTCATAATAGTCCAGCAAAGTGTGGTAAGATAAAGGCCAAAGAATAAATAAATTATGAAGCAGTAGATAGCCACTAAGTAGCATGGATTGCGAGAGATGGTATACAGAATGCTCATATTACAAAAATATGAAATCAGTACAATTACATTTTGTATACAATACCCCATCACTCATATATATGTACATAAAGTTTACAAGCAAATGAATTAATGTGGTAGCATCTCTCATAACTATGGTAACAATGCATGGGTTTCTCTTAAATCTGCATGCATTATTTTGTAAATAAAAGATATAAATAAAATTACAGTAGCAAAGATTATAATGCCAAAATCTAAGTTTTTAATAAGACTCTTTGATCTACCTCTAGCTTGTTTGGGTTTATTTATTTGTTTGTGTTTAAATCTAGTAAGGTAATATATTCTATACTTTCTTTAGACTCTTAGTTTTCCTTAAAGAGAAGGAAAGAGAGTTATATTTCTTCAGATTCATTACATGACACTTTCTCAAATTGCCAATTATAATATCATCTCTGATCCATTTGTAAGTGATGAACTATCTGATTTTCAGATATGCTATGCTTTAATACTAAATAATGCATTTGACTCAGTATTGTCAGTTCCAAGAATTAAAAAGTTTAGAGCCATCACAAGTAACACATAGGTCAATGTTATCAATCACAGCCTGACAGTTTTTAAAAATGTACCTGCCTGTACTGAATCCACCAGGTTTAAATGAATCCCCAGGGGAGTCTTGGCCCTGGAGGAGATGGGAATGGAGGGGAGGGGATGGGGGGAAGGTGGGCGTGGGGGCAGGAGGGTGGATGACAGAGGAACCCATGGCTGATGTGTAAAATTATAACACAAATATAATAATTATAATAATAATAATAATATTATTATTATTATTACCATATGTACAAAAACAAAAGAAATTACAAGAATATATATAAAATATCAATGAATAAAGACTTAATTCATTTTGAAATAACATACAAAATGCTTATCTTATGATACTAGATCAAAATTGATTAAATAATTACATGGATGAATCTATAATTCATTCATTTCTTTTAGATTTTCCAAATTAATAGACTATGGGTTTTTAAAGCAGTCTCTTAGAATATTCTGAATTTCCTTGATGACTGTTGTGATGCTTCCCTGTTCATTTCTGTTATTTTAGATTGTCCATTTTTTTATTTTGATTACTTGGGTCAAGGTGTTACTTTCATAGCATCAGAAGATGTTAAGCAAACATTCAAGGGAAGGCAGTAACCAATAGTCCTGCCCACCCATGATGCTAATAAATTACAACAATGACCAGCATAGCATGATAACCAAAGGGCTGCATTAGTGGCACCCACACCTTGGCAGTCATCAACAGCTCTGCAACTGGACTTAAGGCCTCTTCAATGAGAGAGAAGTCATGCCTGGTACTAGAAACCCCACCAACTACCTGGGGCTAGTGAGGTCGTGGTTCTTGGAGAAGACCCACTCTACTAAATCAGCACAATCACTAACTGTCTCTAGCAGCCATAGTAAAGTTTATCAAAATAAAACTAATGTATCAAGACTAAAAGTATTATCAAGAAATGTACTTTTTAAAGAACGTTTTCATAATAGAATCAAAGTGCATTGTGTAATTGTGCTATGATGTATGGTCCATTATGATGCAATTAACTTGTCAATCAAAAACAAATTTAGATAAAAGATAAAATGAACAAACAGCTAAAAGAAAGTGCATTTTAGTAATAAAAAACAAAAGTTTTGAGTACTATGTTCATCTCTTTTTTCTTTCTGTCATTCCCCAGTTTACTATATAACCTTTATCAAAAAGAGCAAAACCAGCAAACTCATTCATAGATACACAGTAAAATTTTATTTTATTTTTTTAAGATTTATTTATTTATTGTGTATACAGTATGTATGGCTGCAGGCCAGAAGAGGGCACCAGATCTCATTACAGATGGTTGTGAGCCACCATGTGGTTGCTGGGAATTGAACTCAGGGCCTCTGGAAGAGCAGTCAGTGCTCTTGAACTCTGAGCCATCTCTCCAGCCCCACAGTAAAATTTTAAAGAATGCACAAATATAAAAATATTAGAGAACTACAGCAAAATTAACAAATGTGGATAACTCTTATCCTATCCTCAGAATAGTCAATAAATTCTCATTGATTGTAAGTGGAGACCAGGAGTTTAAAGATACTCAGCGTATGAGTAGAGTTTCCTCTTATCAAAACAGATGGTTGTTAATTTGTAGACATTCAAATATTAATCAGGTATTTTGTTTTTCCTTACTGAAATATTAAAATCTTATTTCTACTTCGAATTTTGAAATTGATCTCTTTTTAAAAAATCTAAGGATCAAACTCAGGGGTCTCAAACATGCTAGTCAAGAGCTTTACCCCTGTGCTTCACGCTCACTCCAAAATCATTCATCATTTGAAATCATGAATGAAAAAATCTATGATACAAAGAGAACAATAAGAAACAAGAATATTGACTCATGACAAACTTTGTCCCCTACTTCTGCTATAAAATATTAGAGAAATATAACAAAATTGACAAACATGAATAATTCTATTCCCATCATCAAAGTTTTCATTACATAATACCTGATACCAACTATTACATGGCATAAAATTTCCCTGAGTATATGTGATACATAGTCTGGACATTAGCTTAATAATTTACTTCAAATTATACTTGCTTTATCCAAGCAAGTCACCCAATATAGTGATTCAATTCGTAGCAATCTTTTATTACACTTCTGGGAAGTTGGTCATCATCCAAGTCAATGAATTATTTATCAGGTGTGATAAAAACCCATTAATGCTCTTCTTCTTCAAGGCATATCATAAACTTTATACATTCTGAAAAAAATTACAAAATGTGGACATGTGGCAATATGCACGGAATACCAGATAAATATGCACCTTTCTGGCTTGGCAAAGATGTTACACATTTTCAGGCAAGAAACTCCTATTCATGTTCATGACTATAGAATATATGATGCTAGATTTTAGGTCAGTTCCTGCTGGGTACAAGTCACGTCAGCTGTAAACATTTTGGAGCTTAAGCAAACTAGCCTCCCTCAAAGCCCTAAAAGAGGAAGGAATCTCACACTTAACAGGAAAGCTGTTGTTTGGTCTATTTATATTTTCTCAGTCCTTTGCATCAAGCCTTATGAAGTATTTCACTGCTGAACCACAGGAAACAGGATTGAAAAATAGAAATTAATGCTTAACATTCACATAATAAGAGACTGTAAATTGTAAAGACAAAACAGAGCTAGAGTTATAACATGATTAAAGGAGTAATACAGGCTGTAACCTGCTTGGGGATTGTGGTACCCTATGGGGCTAGTTAACAACCAGATTTGGTTTTTTATCTTTGACCTATTATCTAGTGAGTTGATGATATGAGTTTTTAAATGCATAAAAGTCATCACAATTATTAATTGGTTAGAGCAACTGCCTTACCCAACAGGTCTTTTTGAGCTTTACTTGGGTAGTTTCTTGAGTGTGTTTAGAGCACGACCATCATTCTGTTTGATGAGTTTTCCATCCATATTTGATGAGAGTTTATTTCAGCTTATATTTCCACATTACAGTCTATTATGGAGGGAATACAGGGCAGGAACTCAAACAGGGCATGAGTCAGGAACTAATGCAGAGACAGACCATGGAGGAATCCTGTGTATTGGCTTGCTCTTCGTGGCTTGCTCACCCTGTTTTCTTGTAGCACCCAGAACTACCAGGATGGCACCACACACAGTGAGCTGAGCTTCCCATATCTGACATCTAAATAAAGAAAATACACCACAGGCTTTCCTACAGGCCAACCTGGTGAGAACAATTTCTCCTTTGAAGTTCCCTGTCTCTAAATGAGGCTAGACTTTGCCAAGTTGGCATAAAACTAGCCAGCAAAGTTATATGTAGGTAATTAATTTGTAACCATGATGAATTAACTTTATTATATATTTATTATCTCAGATAGTAAATATGTGCATTTGTTCATGGGCTAGGAGAGTTAAAAATTATTTAACAAAAATCCCTAAAAACTACAATAGATACTCAAGAGGAAGTGCATGTAACCAAAACTTAGCACTACAGAAATTCCACAAATCAGAAAGACAGAAAAAGAAAAAGGAAAGAAAGGAACAAAGGTGACAGAAACAGCTAGAAGACAAGTAATAAAATAGCTATTATCCACCCAGCCATAACAATGCTGAATATAAATGAATGCAACGGCACAATCAAGGATACAAAGGGGCTGAATGTAATCTCTGTCCAGTTGTGGTCAGAGGTGATGATAATAAATAATAGAGCCTGATACAAAGTAATAATAACTGCTGCCAACACTTTATCTTTGGAGATACTTTAAGAAAGACAAAAAGTATGTTAGAACTTATTCAGCAATTAAGAGAGTAAGCATACTGAAAAAAGATATGATAGACTTCTAAAAAACAGAGACAAAGAAGGTCATGGCTTAATGATGTAAAGACCAATTGTTAAGGATATATAACAGTTGTAAATATATGTAGTGGTGGAGCATATAAATATATAAAGCAAATATTCTTTGACAGGAGAAAAAGAAGAAAACAGTAATATAGTATCATTTGGAGATTATAATACCTCACACTTAACAATGGTTTCATCAACACAGCAGGAAGTTAACAAGGAAATACTGGACATGAATGGTATTTACTTAAGTTATTAGCCTGTGCATCACTATAAGAAAGCATGGAAGCCAGCTTATAAGCTTTATTATAAACACATATTCATAAAACTATTCAACTTTAGGTTTTTCAAATTTACATTTTTTTAATGAACTTTGACTATTTATAAACTCTAAGTGCTATCAAATATTTTAAAGAAGGAAAGAAATACATTGACAAGTATTAAAGCTAACAGCTTTCCAGGTATGTTAGAATTGAATCCTTTTTACATATTTATTTTTAGTTTGCATGCATGTACAATTCAGTAAAGAGCATGGTAGAGGGCTGGGGATTTAGCTCAGTGGTAGAGTGCTTGCCTAGCAAGCACAAGGCCCTGGGTTCAATCCTCAGCTCAAAAAAAAAAAAAAAAAGAGCATGGTAGAGAAAGGGCATAACACAAGTCAGGCTAACAAGGAAGGCAGCGAGCAGGGTCTGAGCATTCTCGCCACCCATGCAAGCTGTTACATTGAATCCTCAAGGCTGGAAAGCCATGGTGAAAATCCCAAGGAAATGGATATGATACCCTAGGATGATGGCTATGGTAACAGTATACAGAACCGGGGGTTGAAGCTGAGGACAGATTGTGGGTAGTGACAGCTTTGAACAAAAACTATAAGAGCAGCAATAATAGTACTGATAGTAAAGATAAGATTAAGAGAACCGAAGAAGAGAGCTGGGAGACAGCTCAGCTGGTGAAGTACGTGCCTTGCAAACACTTGAGTGCACTCTCCAGAACTCACCTAAAACAAAGCTAGGTTTGTGGCACACAGTTTCCAGAATTGGAAAGTAAAGACAAGGAGGTATATGGGGCCCAGTGCCTGGCCAGCCTCCCTCACTTGGCAAGCTCAGGGAGGTGGATGCTACATGAAGAACAGCACTCAAGGTTGTCCTCTCTCTTTAATGCATATGTACACAGACACAGACACACACATGCATGCATGCATGCATGCATGTATACATACACACACACACACACACACACACACACACACACACACACACACACACACACAAAATACAGTAAAAGAACTTGGTTTAAAGAATGCTGTGGAGAGGGTTTGAAACTACCAGAAAGGCAAGTGCTTGCATATGTCTAGTGATATTTGCCACATAAGGAACTCTGAGGTAACATTCGGAGTCCTAGACAAAAGATGTCATAAACACCACTTAAACAGTTAATATCAACGTCATTTAAAATGGGGCAAATATGTGCTTCAAGAAAAAAAAAGGGCAAATTTGTTGACAATAGTGACTCTTGTCTTCCTAACATGTAGGTCAAATCTACATATTTCACAGTTCATTTTTTAAAAGGGCATATGGAGAGAGAGCAAGGAAGAAGGAAAGTTAGTTCTAGAAGCTTAAGGTACCAAGCCCTTGACTTCTAATAGCAAGGGGACAGGGAAAACAATAACCACAGCTAAATGTCACATTTTCCCAGCTCTCAGAGTGGCAAAATACTATTCATTCATATCTTTGATTTGATTTTTGTTTGGAATAGAATTAAAGGGCAGATTTTGAATTTTGAAAATGATAATTTATGTTTCCTCTGAAAATGCACAAATGTTTACAAGACACGATTCTTAAAGAACCAATTTCAAGTAAAGGAAAAATCTTGGCCCAGCTCATCTTCCTCATATTTCTAAATTCATTTCCATCTCATCTTTCTTCTCTTATGCCTCTTTCTCCCAAACTCCCAAGAGCACCCCATCCCCTCATCTAAGGTGTGGGACACTAAGCCCCACATACACACTCACAGTTCTCTTGGGAATTTGAAGTAAAGTTGAAAGCCATAGACAGAGGTTGTCTTAGTTTAAGATTCTAACCCTATGATTCTAAGAATCAATAAAGACAAGAGAAAAGAAGAAATATGAATAAAACAAAAACCTAAATCTCAGGAGCAAGGCCTATTGTTGGTAGCAAGCTACTATTTTAACAGTCCCTGAAAGGCACAATATACTTGTCAAGACATTTAGAAGTAACCTGGCTATTTCCTCCACACCAACAAATCTATTCACGTTAAGTAATTATAGAGTAGAAACTAAAAAGTAAAAAGACATTAACGAATATAAAATATGTATGCATCATGAACTTAATTTGGAATTCTTTGTGTTTCATACAAAGTGGGAAGGTCACAGAAAAAAAAGTTGCGTGGAGGTGTAAGAACTGAAAAGAACTTCAACTTGGAAAAAGACATCAACTGCAATTATATTCATATGCCCTATTTAGAAAGAAAAAAAAAACATCCTGAAACCATCCCCCAGTGTGAAAATGAAGGTATTTGTTGACTGCATTTTTTTTTTTTATCTTTCCTCTAATTAGTAATGCTTCAGAACTTACTCATTAAACGGCTTGGCATTTTGGACACACTAAAGAATTATGCCTTACCAAGAGACTGTATAGAAGCCAGTATCCCAAAGAATAAGAATGCACCTGCTTCCGAATCCAGAGGTTTGAATTCATTTGAAAATGGCCTCCCTCCTCTACTCTCCTTCTCTCTATAGCAAATGTGTCCATAACAAGGAAAGCAAGGCTGCTGAAGGAAGTTACAGAAGATCTGACCACTGATTTATCAAGCTACAAGCGAAGGGAGAAGTGAATGGGGAGAAAAGGGGAGAGAGGGGAAGGGAGAGGAGAGGAGAGGAGTGGAGCGGGGAGGGAGAGGAGAAGAGAGGAGAGGAGGGGATGAGTAGAGAGTGATAGGAAGAGAGGGAGGGAAGTGGAGGGGAAGAGTTAGGAAAAGAAACAGGAGGTGAGGACAACAAAGGCTGACTACAGATTACTTGCCACCTGGCATTTTTTGAAATTTCTTCCAACTTGGAATGATTTCAAAGTGAGTTAATAAAAAATTTAAAAGGAACAAAAAGAAAGGAGAGAGAAAGAAAGGGACAGTCATCGCATGCCAGAGTGACTGGTGGGTTAGCTAGCATCCACCTCATCCTCTGCACCTGGAGCACTGTGCAGGAGTCTTAAATGTTAAAAAACTGTACTCTAATTGCCTCTTGGCAGAAGTCATCTCTCTTAAAGTCCCATTACAAAAATATAAAAGGAAGAAGGTTGTCAGAGAGGTGTCTACAAAGTTTGACTCATTAACTTAGAAACGAACAGCATCTGAATCCCAAGACTTGGGAGAAGAAAGATCAAAAATACATACTCAAAGAAATAAAATGTGGCAGACAGATGATGGGGACTGACCTGAACCCCAAGGGTCCTGTGTGCATTTTTAGGGTGTCAGTGGGCAAAGCCAGCTGCCAATTCCTTTTCAAATGCAAGGAAAATGCATTTTGTCCATCTCACTAAGCAAATGGCTTCATTTTTATAGTCCCAAGCCAGAGGCACTGTCCTCAGAGCTTTGTCCAGCCCTTTAGAGGAGTTACCAGGGTGCAGTGGAATGAAGTAAATGAAGCCAAATAAGTGATGAAGAGTCCTCAGCACTCACTTCCATACCATAATTTTTGATGCCTGTTTTCCCAGCATCCCCCACCCCCACCCACAAGGTCATTAAGGAAAAGACAATGCATGTGTTCAGGGGTTTTGTTTTATCATCCTCTTTAAGCAAACAAGAGTGGTCATAGCACGGATATGCTTCATTTTACCTCAAAGGGCTGTTCCAAGATGTGCGGCTTTTATGAAAGATTCTGCCTCCTTTATACTCCAGCAGACAAAAGCTAAAGGGAGCATCAAGTACCCCCAGAGTGCTGATTCCCCAGCACTCTATTATGTCCTTGCAATAATATTTAAAGAAAAAAGTCCTGCAAGAGACTTCACTGTAGCCATAATATTATGTTCAAACAGTTAAAGAAAGCTTTGCAAACAATGCTATTCTGTTCTTTGCAGCCCCAATCTGTTTTTCTACCACTGTTTTTATAGAAACCACTTTCCTGTAAAAGGTCATTTCTTTTCCATTCTGAATTCTGTATTTTCCAAATAATTGTACTTTTTGAAATCAGGTTTTCTTTCTTTCTTTCTTTCTTTCTTTCTTTCTTTCTTTCTTTCCTTCTTTCTTTCTTTCTTCCTTTCTTCCTTCCTTCCTTCCTTCCTTCCTTCCTTTCTTTCTTTCTTTCTTTCTTTCTTTTTCCTTTTTTTTGTTTTTTTTTGTTTTTGCCTTGGATTCCACTGCCTTCGCAGTTTCTAAAACCCACCAGTCAGTTTTTTTCTTGTGAGAATCAGTCAGGCTACAGTAGGTTGACCTCGGTAGCAAAAAATAAAAATTCCAATAGTTTAAAGATTGAACTCATTTTTCATGAGACACAAGCCGTGAAAAATATGATCAAAATGGAGTTGACATTGTGCGACTCTAAGTTATTTTTCTCGAGAGAAACACAGGGGGTGATGTTCGTCTGACCTCTCATTTCTTCTTTTTTTATCTGTGTGGACTCTATGAACCCACTGCAGATACTGGAGCAGAAAGTGATCTAGAAGTTCATTCAGCAAGTTTGTTTACCAAAATGTGCATCTTACACTATGGTCACTGTGTGTGAAGTTGTTGTTGTTGTTGTTGTTGTTGTTGTTGTTGTTGTTGTTTATTCTGTCAAGTTTGAGGAGTGTTACTGCCTTTGTGTCACTCTATTGGGATCATTACCTACTAAGTGTCTGATCTTTAGGATAAATTATTCTCAACTAACTGATTTTCCTGGTGAACAAAAACAGATGGATGAAACCAGCTTTATAAACCTAAATTTAATTTCCTCCCATTGTGCTCACTCCTGTGAGTCTCATTAGCCTTCTCAGCACCATCTTCTTCAGGATTCACCCACCCTGAGGAGGCAGAACCATAGGGTGTAGGATGTGTACTCAGCCCTCACTTGATTACTAACTGGTTGGACAAGTCTTCTTTCTCAGGCCTTGCGGGGCTCTTCCCTAAAGGAAGGGGCTGAACTGGATAGAGCTGTTGCCCTCGAGACCAAACTCCCTGCGCTGCTGATCTTAAAAGAGTTCTAAAAGTAAATTCCCACTTACCAATGAGGGTGAACAAAGCCCCTTGTAGGCTGTGGTCAGTTTTTGTCTAAGCGAATGTAATGCAACCCTACATTCCAAGTTAGCTGTGACTGAGACTAATGATCTTTGCTGAAATAGCAACCAGTTTTCACTGAAATTCATCATCTCATTAGTGACCCTATTTCTAAAGTCACCAAACAGAGGGGATTTCTGTTTAGAAACTTGAGAAGCTGAAACTCCAGGACTGTGACACACTTGTTACTACATCAGAAAAAGTTCACAGTACCTAAAATAGCCACCACCTCGTCATCCTGGATAACTTCCAAGGACCCCGACACCACAAAGCAGAGGGCATCCACACTTTCTCCAGCGTGGTAAATCAGGTCCCCAGGAGCACAATGAATGGTTTGGAACTCCACTGCCAAGGCACGCAGGCACCCATCGCTGGCCAATCGGAATGCAGGGTGTTCGTTAAAAACCTTCCGGTTCAGGTGAACACAGATGTCAGCTCTCATGTCCTTGGGACAGATGGAGAGGACCTGAAGAGAGTGAGAAATGAATAAGTGAAAGGGAAAGATAGTCTATTTCAGAAGAAAACAACATCACACAAATGCTTACTGAACACTACTATGTCCGCTAGACAAGGTGCTAGGCACCTGGCCTGTCCTCAATTAAATTGGGGGATCTAGTGAGATGCACTGTTATACATGTAGACACCACAGCATCAGATCTCATCACAACACAGTCCATGTCACAGCACAGTACAATGTAGTCAACACTTGAGGAGAAAATGTTTCCCTATTGTAATAGAAGTCTTGAGAGGTAAGGAAGAACCTTGGCAAAAAAGTTATGGTCAATCCTGGAAAACATGTGCATACAAGTAACATTATACAGACTGAGCATATTACATTTATTTATTTAGGAATATATGTGTGTGCTTATCAACAATTAAAGATTTGAAAGAGACTAGGGGTCGACTAGGGATGGTTTGGAGAGAGGAAGAGGCAAATGATATAACTATACTATGCTCTGAAACCCTAAGTTTTTAAAATAAATAAAAAAATAAAAAAGTTAATATCCTCAAGGTCAATTAACATAAAATACTAACATTCCCTTCAGTCCAACCAATGATTTAGAATTATTTTATAACTACATCAAGAATGAACATTCTATGTTAGCAGAGACAGGAAGTAGATACATATTAGCTGACTATAAGAAAATAAAATCAACAAAAATGGCCCAGCACCTCAACATTCTAAGGGTTACATATATAAAGCTCATATAACACCACTCTCTATATTTTTTCAGTCTGAAAAGATTTTACTTCTATTAAAAAAAACAAATGTCCAGGGATAGAAAAGTGTTTGCCATCAGCCCTCTGTGATGCACAGACAACCAGTCATATCTGTAAACAGGACAGACAGTCTTGCACGTGCAATTTTATTACAAGTTTCTGGGTCTGAGGGTAGCAGAATTCAAGTTCAAGGTGCCCTATAGGAGGGACAAGTGGCAGAAGCACACCTAGAAAGCAAGGTGTAAGGAGCTTTTGTTGACTGTGGCTTTCATATTGGGCATTTAGAACTCTATGTTAAAATGTACCTTATCACTTTTTTGGAGTATGTTTTTTTCTTTTACATGCAGATCATGGCTTGTAGTTGTTTACATTCCCACCTTTTCTTGCTGAAATCCTTCATTGTAACAAGACCCCCCTCTAACTTTCAGGTTGAAGTACAATGGGTGTTATTAGGGTTTCCTGTATGGGTATGAGTGGGAGGGTACATAATGCAGCACATGCAGCTTACCAGTAGATACACCACTAAACAAAAATGGCATCCCTTCACCACAGCAATGATTAACTGCCAATAGTATCTCTGTAAAAGGTGGGACTATCATCACATCTAACCAGAGAATCTCAGAAGTCAGGACTATCCACCTTGTAGATACACATGAAGGCTCTTTCCCCCTACCACCTTGATAAAACTAATTTTAATAAAGTTTTGCTTTTATAGATTTCTACCTTCCAAGGGTAAAGCTAAGTTGATTCCCCCATTCAGTTATAATAATATTTAATATTGAATGGTTTTCTTTCTTTTCTTAATTATGTTCTAACTTTAGATTCCTGCCCTGTCCCAAGGCTTAAAATATCCCAACTATTCCTTTTCTTTGTCTTACTATAAACGTAACACTGGCTGCTTCTCTTCAGGAATGATCTATCACACAGTGCAATTAAATTATACTTTCTGAATTCTTTGTCTTTACCTTTCCTATGACTACATTTTATTTCATAACATAATCCTCTCCATCGACTTCCTTTTCACAATTTTTCAAGTTCCTACAGACAACAGCCATCAGTTCATTTACCTTTCTGAAATGTCTCCCCTTTGAAGAAAGGAATGCCCTGATGGAGCTTAAAAAGCAGTTGGTACTTCGCGATTTTAGCAGTTTCCAATGCTGATAATAAATATATTAGCTTTCAGTGAGCTTAGACAATACTGATCATTCAACAGGTCCTTACTTAGCTTCTACATTCTACTATGTGTCATTATGTTAAAGCCCTGGATATGTATAAATAGACATCATCCTGTTGTAGAGGAGTTCGAGCCAGTGACAGCGCAGTAAGGACAATTGAATAACAAGGACACAGGATCACAAGCTACCTATGAGTCTTGACTTACAGCTTACAAAGTGAAGTCACAAGGTTGGGTTCCGGAGGTCATCAGCCCAGGTTCAGCTCAGTCGTTTACTAGCTCTATGGTCTAGGACAGTGGTTCTCAACCTTTCTAATGCTTCAATCCTTTAATACAGTTCCTCATGTTGTGTTGACCCCCCCAACCATAAAATTATTTCATTACGACTTTGTAACTGTAATTTTGCTACTGTTACGAATCATAGTGCTTATTTACATTTATCTTATATTCAGGATATCTGATATGCAGCCCCCAAAGGGGTCACAGCCCACAGGTTGAGAACCATTCGTCTAGGGTGTTTTATTTACTCTCTCTAATCATCACATAGGAGATAAGGGTATTAAACACTGGCACCATAAGTTCATGGTAAAAAATTTAAGTTATCCTGTATATCCTGCACATAGCCAGGGCTGAAAAAATGCTAACCTTTATTACACTTGTGAGTATGTATATTCCTATAGTTCTCTGCAAAATCCATTTTCTTCCACCCCTGTATGAATTCCATGTTGTTGGATAAAAGAGAATTAAGGAAGTACTTTAACATAAATCTGAACATACTTCAAAAATAGGCTAAGATTAGTATATTTTTTAAGTTGAAAATATAAACTATTTTAAAAACATATGCATATGTTACATTCAATAGCACAAGGGAAAAATGAATTGCTCTGTTTTTATCTATTTACCACACAGATTTTCATTGGTTTTTATTCATTTTAAGCCATTTTAGTTATTTCTTTTTTTAACTCATATTACAGTTGGAATCTTCCAATATTTAGAATAATCTCTGTTTACTAAAAACTGGCTTTCACTGTATTTTAAGTATAGTTCCTTTTTTTGTTTTGCTTAACTTTTGATACAAACTTACTATGTTTTTGTTTATTTTGAGATATAATCACTTATTATTTTTATTTGTCTTGCTTTGGGTTTTGAAACCAGATTTGTTTTTTACATATGTACAAGGCTGAACTTGAACTTACTATATAGTTCAGACTGGCCTCAAACTCATGGCAATCCTCCTGCCTCAGACTCCCAAGTGCTGGAATTACAGGCATGTATCATCCATTTTCATGCCCTACTTTCACTAGTTATATTGATTGATGACATATATGTACGGTTGCCATAAAGTGACAACTTAAACTAAGTGTCAAAATAGACTAAGCAGAGTCACGTCGGATGACAAGCTCCCTCTCCAACCTTAGCAAAACCATCTTTCTGACATAGTGTGTGCTATCAGAATTATAAGCATATTATTGTTTTTCCTAGAAATGATGATATTCATAACTTTCTTAGGCAAAAAAATGTATTTTCGAGTGACAGAATAGAAATATCATTCAAGATAACCCTCACATGTAGTACAGTGCTTCAAACTGTAGTGTATTTTGCCATGACAGTCACATCCAATATTTTCCTTGGTAGATTCTCTAATGGTATCTCACATTTACCACCAAATGAAATTATACCACAGTGGAGAAGATTCAAGGTAAAAGTGACTTCTGTTCATCTCCAGTGTGTATTATGCCTCCCTTCATCATGTTAGCATATTAATAAATTAGATTCTTAATTAAGGAGAAGCAATAAATTTTCCCTTGGAAGAGCAATGAACTATTTAAGGAATCATTTCTCATCACACTGAAAAATCAACTCTGAAAAACAGGTGAATGCCATACTTTGAACTCTAAAACATTTTTGTATTATTTATGATATCCATTAAATCCAAGGTCAAGCAGTATAGTAGCAGACAACTTTTGAGGTGTAATCTCAATGCTATGGCTACAGATGTCTTGGTAAAATAAGTATGACCATGTTATCTCTGCTTTCTTAAAATAGCTCATGGCTTGCTTCCCCACCAAGCAAAGGCAAAGTTCTCAGCAGGCTTTCAGGGTTTTGGCAGGACGCTGAACCTTTCCCTCTTTCCAGCAGGCACATTTCAGCTGTATGTTTCTCATCCTTCTCAACTTGCTATGCACCTGGTAATGCTTCACACCTGCTTCCCTCTTGATTGACAGGTCCCCTCATCACTTTCTTTGCTTCATCATCTCAGAGTCATCCCTCTCTGCCAAACACAATTTCTACACAGTTCTATTATGGAAGTTAGGATTGTATTAGAAAACAAAACGAAGATTAAGAGGTCTTGTGATTTGTTTGTGCTGCTGTTGTTAGTGGCAAAAAAAAAGCAACAAAATCATTGTCAGAGCATTCAAACATTTATTTTTCAGCTTTGAAATAATTCTTTAATGTTTTTCTAATGAACCTTTATATTATGCCTAAGGTTTAAAATAAAATAAAATAAAAGCAACTTTAGCTGGGAGGATAATCCATAGAGCACACATTCAGTCACTCATTTAACCATAGATTTTGAACATTGGTTAAATGCCCAGGTCCTCCAAGTCTCGAAGAAAAACTATCACCATGCCTGTTCCCTGGAGCTTACAGTCAGGCACAGTTGAAAAATCACTGTCTCTCGTCCAATGCCCTGTTTACAGATAAGACAAATGTTTTTCCTAAAGGCTGTGTGCTGAGATCATTCTCAACAAATAACTAGCAAAAACTCTTTAGTTCCAGCTTTATAGCTGTGCTCCCAAGTAAAGCTGAACCAGGAATAAAATATAACATCTGTGCCCTCTGTTGCTCTCTGGTTCCTTGTATTGACAAAAAAAAAATGCTCATTTCTGGAAACAATTTAAGGTTTGGGTAATCAAATCTACAATCTAACGGAAAAAGCACTAATTTCCCACCACTGCCACTGAGCAGACACGATTTTGTTAGAATTTTTTTTTCATTTCTAAATACTTGCATGTAGCTCACAAACATACAACACACTTGAATATGTCAGTAAAGGCACAAGAACTTATTGCTAAGTTCCTTATACCATTATGATTTCCACTAAGGGGAAGCCATCTCTTATTTGAAATGCAAGTTGTCACCCATAGATAAAAAGGCCCTGAGCTAGATACTTAGTAAGCATTTGATAAACATTCTTCTTTTAGGGTCCCTTCTTCTATCCCATTTATCCATTGTGACATTAGTAACTGAGAAACCTAAGGAACGGGGGCTGAAATATACTGACACAGAAGCCAAGAGCAAGATGTTCTGAGGAAGTGGCTGCCATGAGCGTCAGTTTTACCCCCTCTCTCACTCACTCTTCTGAAGTACCTACATCTATACTCTAGCATTTACATGATATAAATAATTAAAAGCACTAAAGAAATTGAATTTTTCGATAATTTGTACTTATTTATGTTGTCATTTCCATAAAACTTGAATCTCTTTTATTTCCTACTATCATTCTTCAAAAATATATGATCAATATTTAGCTCATCAATACTTATTTTAAAAAACAAAGATGGAGTTCATTAAGGGGAGAACGTCTTAGTATAGACTTAAGCATTGGCATTAAGAAAAATAGAAGAGAGAGATGGCTTAGTGGTTAAGACCACTTACTGCTCTGAGGACTGAAGTTTGGTTCAGCAACTACAAGGGGCTATAACTCCAGCTCCAAGGAATTCAACACCTCCTTTTTGCCTCTGTGAGCAGACACCACACACAGACACACACACACACAGACACACACACACACACACACACACACACACACACATACACACACACGACATACATAATAAAAAAATTAACAAGAAAAAAAGAGATGGGGAGAGATGTAAGAGAAGCACACTGCTGTATGCCTTCATGAGGGAGAGTGGCATGGGATGCTTACATATAAATCTGCTTTCAGGCACTGCAGACTTATAGTTCCCTCATAGTTACAATGCATTTAAGCCTTATGTTGTAATTAGGGAGCAGGATTTCCATCTTTCATAAACCAGCAGTCACTAATCCCTTGTTAAATCAGATCATCAAAATATGGGCTTTTGAAAACCAGTATGTAAAATATAAAAACATTTTTAAGACACTTTCCAAATTGTTTCTCAGCAAAAGTGTACCAAGTTACTCAATCCTGCTATGTGTGAGAGAATTGTGTATGTTTTTAATAATCTAATGCTTAAATCTCCCAGGTGAGTGTGAAAGAGAAAACAGCAATTTCACCTGGAAGGAAAACAGAACTGCACAGTGTGGGGAGCGGAAACAGAGAGAGCTCCGGCCTTAGTGGAGTTCTGCCTCTATTTCTAGTCCACTGCTCACATGTTGACCACAATTGGCATTCAGAAAACAGATCTCCAATGTGCAAGTGGAGACAAGGGCCACCAGGCAGCAAATTGGACAGGGCCTTGTCCTGAGGGCTCTTATTGCTGCAAGATAAATAGTTCAATTGATTATCTATAAAATCCTGCATCAGGAAAAATGTAGAATGTTAGAGCGTTTAATAACAATGGACATGTGAAAAATGACCTCCTTGTTCTTCTCCCTAGAATATTCAAAGGATGTAAATACATTAATGACATTCTGACAGACTGAAGCCAACGCTAACCCACTTCAAAATCCTTCCCGTTTTCACACAAGTCAGTCACGCACTGCTAATTAATCTCTCCTCAGGAGTCCTAGAGAGTTGATATCAAGTTGGAGAAACCAGTGGAAGGAGTCAGGCAAGCAACATTTGGACATACAGTATTTTTATACTCCTTCCTAGAAATACGGAGCCCTAAGACTGGAAGAACCTGGTGTGCTTCACAAACATACTGTTCTTGTTCATTTGGGGGAAAGTAAAGAAAGTTCACTGAGTGGAGTGAGGGGACAGGGAGAGAGAGACAGAGACAGAGAGACAGAGAGAGGGAGACAGAGAGAACGAGAGAGAGAGACAGAGAGACACACACACACACACAGAGAGAGAGAGAGAGAGAGAGAGAGAGAGAGAGAGAGAGAGAGAGAGAGAGAAGGGCGCAGTCATGTAGAACAGTGCAATCAGTGCCTGACGTTCATCTGCCAGTCTCCAGGGTGTCAGACCTCCAAGGAATTAAGCCGTGAACAAAGTAATGAAATGATACTAAGACAAAATTAACTTCCCTCATTTAAAAGTAAAAGGTCACATTTAGCAGCTTAAGACTGCTATAACCAGTGAAGAACTATAAGTTAAAACCCAGTGGTTTCATCAGAGATTCACTTCCTGAGCATGGGCAGGCTCCAGTCCTGACACAAGGCTCTTAGTGTAAACATAGGAGAGGCTATCCTATTGGGTTTCCAGGCTCTGACTTTTAGAGTGACCCATGCAGCAGGTGGAAGAGAGAGCAAATGCTGCCATTAGGTTTCAACTCTCCTCAGCTTCTATTCTGTACCTCCAAGTTCACATATGAACACAATCAGTATATATACTGTGTGTGTGTGTGTGTGTGTGTGTGTGTGTGTGTAGTCTCTATGTGTATGTCTGTATGTCTATACTCTAGTGTCCTGATCTAAATCTTAGCTGCTATTTTTTTTTTGCTGAATTTTGACTAAATAAAAAAATACTTATCATGTGAGAAAAAAATCTTTAAAAATCATGTAGAGATTTTTTTTAATGTACTTGATTAATTGCCTAGAGGTATAAAAAATGGTAGTCTTCCTACTGACCATGACGTTTTTGAAGTCACCCGTGCTGAGGGTGGTTTCCAGCTTCTATGAAGCAATGACCTCTCCTGCTCATGAAAGTGGGAGCAGAAGCATCACTGTTGGAATGTTGGTGAAGGTTGGACACTTCATACCCTAAGACCTAATAATTATTCCAGGTATATACATAATACAACAAATATCTGCATATATCTAACCATATCGTTAAAAATAGGGGGGAAAAACAAGTAATTTACAGGGCCATGACATTTGTGACATGACAATAGACCCAAGCTGAAAATTACCCATACACACAGAAACTTTGACATCCATACACACATTGCAGCATTTTCAGAAATTGGACTAGCATTCAGCAGTGGAAGTGTGAGAAGGATCATAGAATCAATAAATGGATCCCATCTACATAAAGCTGACTGAAAGAGCAAAAAGGAAAGCCTGTAGAATCTGTTCACATCAAGCTGAAAGGAGGGCAAGACTAGTTATTGGGGCTGGAAGTCCAGGAGCAAGTGACTTGGGAAGGCAGCGTAAGTTAGTGCCTGTAGAGTGCACAGCAAGTGGACTTCTGGGGTTCTAGTAGTAGGTTTGGAGGGATGGGGGGATGGTGGCTACATACAAATGATCACTTTTTGTCAACATCTGTAGACCTGTTCATTGAAAATAGCATTTTCAATTTTCATCATTTTGAAATATTTCAATTTTAAAGTTTAATTTAGGAGCAGAAAAGATGACTGGGTGATTAAGAACACTAGCTGTTTTTCTGGAGGATCCAAATTCAGTGGCTTTTTTTCTTTTATTAATGACCAATCTTTAGATGGTTTGGCTAAAGACACACACAAAAAGTACAAATAAATACGTTTTTCCTCAAAAAAGAAAGGTGTGAAAATTTGTTTGAAAAGTCAAGTTATCTCTTGGCAAACAGATATTATTTAAAGATAGAGTGGGAGAAACAGACATGAAAGCTGCTGAGTCCTGAACATAAGTGTGTCTGTAGCAGTGTGGTCATGAAATGGTCTGTGCAAGCATATTGATTTTTAACTAGAGAATACAACTCAAAACTCCTACAGATACACATCAGCTCCTGTTCCCAAATGTTTTATAACCTGAAAAACACAAACAAGCCTCAAATATACAAAATTAGATACTCAGAACAGGTCACAGAATAGTAAATTCAGGATGTGTGGGTAGATCTATTTTGTATTTCAACCTTAATTTCCCCCAGATTTGAGATATTGTTTTATAAACTAATAAAAACATATTTTCCATATGAGTATACATGCATACGTATTTATAGATCTAAGAATCAAGAGTACACAAAAAAGGAGCAGAAAGTTATCTTTAAGGCATTGAAAATTATGAAGTGGAGGAAAAACTAAATACAAAATTTTACAGTACTGACAGGGGAGCCATTGAAATCACACTGCAATATTTTCACAAATCTGAGATTCATACAGATTACACATATTAAGTTAGCGAGCGAGAGAGAGAGAGAGAGAGAGAGAGAGAGAGAGAGAGAGAGAAATAGGTATAGTGTATTCAACAATGATATATTGTAAAAACAGAAAGCTTCAAAGAACATAAGCTTTTTATCCCACTCTCCAAATGTGCTGACATTTACCAAAGCAGATCCTGATCAATACATTTCTACTGGGAAAGGTCCATTACGTTATTGCACATAGTTCAAGATGATAGCAATATTTGACTAGCTTTCTGCCTAACCAAAGCTGTCCCTATTAGTAAAGTTTGCCTGAAAAATTGAACTCTTAGAGATCTGTGACACCAGAAAAAAAAAGGAGTTATTTGAGAATTTATATGTACACACGTGCTTCCTAGAATTTTCCTACAATATCAGTTTTGCACAAATGAAATGTAAAGAGCAGCATATAGATTATACTATGACTTAGTCTCATGTGTCAGGTGGTTAGCCACTAGCTGGTCGAGCTCTTCCTGAGGTTCTGGTAACATCAGCAGGGAAAAGACAGGTCATTGGAGTTGTGTGCTTGGGGGCATCTTGTTCCTTGTCCATTCCTCCACCACAGAATCCCACCACCATGATGTCCTACATCGGACATGGCACCCAGGAAAACATGCAGTGAATTTTCTGCAACTATGAGCCAAAATAATTCCTTCCTTCCTCTGGTTGTTTTGTTAAATTTCATTATAGTACTCAGCAGTTATACAGACTATAATAATATAATGAGCATATAATTGGTACAGAAAATATCATCTAAAACAAATCGAATGAAGAGGTGAAGCCCAGACTAAGAGAAAATACTCAATATACACACACATATACACACACTCACATCTATAAGTATAATGTAATATATAATAAACACTATATATACTACAAAAAGTTCCCACTAAAGTACAAATGAGGGCAAAGAGAGGAATATATGTTCAAGGTATGCCAGAAACAGGTATGAAAATCTCACCATGACACTCATTATTGTACAACTAATATATGATAATTTTAGAACTCTAAACATATAAAAAAAAAAGTATGACATCTTGGGATTTAGCCTGGTTGGAGATCTTTGGGTTCTACACGCATTTGTGTGTGTATCATGACCAAAATTTGGGGCTTTTTCAGATATTCGTTCTTTTAAAAAGCTTTTGCTCACATTATCTCTGCACCTTTAGTTCATGAAGCCTTCCTACCATTTCTGTGGACACACTTGGTGCCGTGCAGCAAGTCCCCTGGCTTTCTTTACTCTTTTTTTCTCCTCTACCTGGATATTTGAGCATGTATCTTGAGTTCACAGGTTCTGTCTCCTTGATCAGAGTCTCCACCACATTTCCACATTCGTCACCCTTGTTACTGTCATTAGTGCCATCTCATCGTCCTCAAGAATTAGTTTTTTGTAATTTCAACCTAAAAACTGACTCACATTGTGTGGCGTTTATCTAGTCACACACACACACACACACACACACACACACACACACAAGCGCACACATATCTGCACGTGTAAGCACGCAACACATCAGGCAGTATCATTTTGTCTGAAAGTTATAGGAAATTCTGCCTTTTGTGACGAAAACACAGTGTTAGCCTTGGAGACGTTGCATTAAGTGAAATGAATCAGGCAAACACAGGTTAGTGACACGTGACATCATTTGGACGTGAAACCTGCAGGGGGACTCAATTCACAGCGGCAGAAAAGGGGTACCAGATGCTGTGCAGTGAAGAGACAGGAAACTGGGGAAACCCTTTCTTAAAGCTGTGATCCATGAGAGGGCGATCATGTCCAGGGGTGGCCCCACCCCCACGAGTATTTAGACAACACAAATTAAAATTGATGGTCTTAAAAAAAGAAGACAGATTAGAAGTTGGAAGAGGAGGGGTGACTATGACCAAAATTACGTTGTATGAAATTCTCACAGAATTAATAAAAATGTTATTTAAAATTTTGTAAAAGGTACATACCTTCAGTTGTCAAATTAATTAGCACTGATGACTTAAAGTACACTGTGGTAGTATTTGAATACACAATACTATATTATACTTGTAGCTTGCTAAGAGACTAATCTTCAGTATTCCTAACACAGGCAGGTAAGGAGTAAGGAGTCAGGCAGGTAAGGAGGTGAGGAGATGGTTTTGATTAATATAAATAGATACGATAATTACATTTGTCATGGTACTTATTCTACAAGGCACAAACATATCAAAGCATCACATTTTACACTTTTCAAAGTGCATCATTGTCAATTATTTCTCAATATGCTAAAGTAATTTTAAAAAGTAAAATAAAATTACTAAAGAAAATATTTTGAAGCCACATGGTGGTGGCACACGCCTTTAATCCAAGCACTCAGGAGGCAGAGCCAGGTGGATCTTTGTGAGTTTGAGGCCAGCCTGGGCTACAGAGAGAGTTCCAGGACAGGCTCCAAAACTACACAGAGAAACTCTGTCTTGAAAAAAAAAAGGGAAAAAAAGAAAGAGAAAGAAAAAGCGGGGCCGGAGGGAGAAAATACTTCAAAAGTTGCTAAAGTCATTAAGTTTGGAAAATGTGCATTTAAGCCACAATAGGATACCAGGATGCCAAGCGATATGGTTACCATGTAAAAGACTGCCAGTATAGCAAGGTTCAGGGAAAAGATTGAATGGCCGGGACTCTCGTGTAAGTCTGAGCTAAAGTAGAGTGGTACCCTTTTCAAATCTCTGTCAGTTTCAATAATACTAAACATCCACCACACTGTAAACCACCAATCTTGATCAAGGTACACAAAGTATAGATAGGTTTTTAGAAAAAACACGCACAAGGATTTCATGCTGCCATTAGTCACAGAAAATGCTGAACATCTCCAACTTAAAAAAAACTAATACTCTGAAATATTGCAAGATCTAAAACTAGTTGAATCCTGAAATAATGTTAAAGGTTTCATGCTTTGGAATTTCAGGTTTCAAATCACAGAAATTTAAGTGGTAAGATCTGTGCAGAAATAGTAAAACTAACAAAAAAAAATCTAAAAATCTGAAATACATCCATCCCCAATCATGTCAGATAAGAGATCATCAACCTGCAATAGCCTAAAATTAGAACCAGCCCTGATGTCCATCAGTCATATAATCTGACAGCTTTTATCAAAGTCACATAATTCAGCACTACAAAATGCTATGTGGGTTCAATTATATGAAGTTCACTGTCAAAACAGTGATTACAGGAAACAAACCGAATACATACAACTGATTGAGTGGTTTAAAAAGTGGCAAATGTGTACAATACATTATTCAGTTATAAATGAAATTAAATATGAATATATACCACAACATGGAAAAACCTTGAAAGCATGCTAACAGTAAGAAGCCAGTAACAGAAGACCACAAACTATATTCTTCTACTTATAGGACAGGTCCAGGATATGTAAATTCATAGAGACAAGAAGTAGTTGTTGGGGGTCTAGAGGAGGGATTAATAGACATCTCCAAAAGAATTTGTTTTAGAAATGATAAAACTGTCCTGGAATTAGATGCTAGTAATAGTTGTAGAATCTTGTAAATACACTTAAAAACCATTTACTGTGAATTTTATAAAAAGTGAATCATTCCTCAATGTTTAAAATAGTTATTTTAAAAGAAAGGCTAAGGCCCTGAAGAATATTTAGACATCAATACATTATTTAGTTCTGACCCCAGTGACATTTATATGATATTTAAATATATAGAAGTCATTTGTCCACTTATGTGTGATTTGCTTATATTGTGCATGTATGTGCATCTGTGTGTGAAATTTTCTATGACAAAATCGCATATGAAATATCATTACCCACATTCTCCAATATAAAAAAATATAAACAGGCCAATCTGTTCAAAATTAAATTGCATCATCAGTAGACTAGAATGTTTTAGAAGCCTGAGTACCTAATTTTACTCTGTAACTTTATGTGCATAACAGAATGCCCATCACTAGTGGAACACATATGAGTTTGCATCAAAAATAGTTCCCGATAATTTCTAACACACGTTGCCTGTCTTTCTTACTGGGAAAGCAATACAAACTATTAAGCAGTCAAATTTACAAAGAAAGGCTTCCCTTTTGCAGCACAAATCCAGCTTCCAGGAAATAATAGCATCTCAGAGTGGCAGGAGGGTCTAAGTAAGAATGAAATGTCTGAGGATTAACAAGATGGCCATACAAATCAAAGGAAAAATGGGATCTTTTATGGTTGTTAAATTATCTTTGTGGTCCTAAAGCCCATCTTTACTGTGTAATAGAAGTGGTTTTTCTTAAGTAACTTGCACATGACAATTTCTATTACCAATGCAGGGCTGCCTGTTTTAATTAGGACTGCATCAATGTCATTGATAAGAGGTTAAAAATAAGCACCAAACTCTGCTAATTACTGAGTTATTGACTTAGTACTATATGCGACATCATGGTGACTAAGTGGAACCAAGCTTTTCTTATATATATAATCCTATTTAGTAATATAGGCAAATAAATCTTTTTTAAGTTTAAAAAATTATTTTGAACTCATTTGTAGTCTCAACATCCTAAATACTAAACTATCATCTTTTGGAAACAGTATTGTGACATTATAAAGATGTTTTAAGAAAAAACCCTGGCTTGAATTTTAGTTCATGCATTATTTATGCTGGAATGTGTCACCAGTGCCTTTCCAGCTGAGAAACTAGACATGTCAATAACACCATTTTTTTCTCAGAAATCAAACTTGTCACAATTTCATCACCCAGAAAATAGCCATGAGTACTGAAATAAGTAAAAACACTCCATGAGGAGAAGCTGTCACCAATGTGCAGGATTTACATGTGACAAAGGCCCTTGATACGTCTTAAAGCCTCAAAGAATTCTACTGAACTCCCAAATCCTGTGAACATAATCGTATTTCTGCCAAGGCTGATCGAACACAGCAGATGTACAGACATGCTGCTACAGGTGACACGGTGATTGTAAGAAAAAACAATGGATGACAGCCTCAGTATCAAGGAAGCATACAAAAAGGCTACAACATCATAATTAACTTATGGTAATGAAAAATCATTGTACCATTCCAGTGGTTCTGAAGAAAATGAAACCTTTGGATACAAATCTAGAAAAGCATGAAATGAAATGCTAATGATAGAAAATCAAAGAATATCTAAAATAATGGAAACACGATGTCAATAAACTAGGAGATGCAATATGGCAAACATACAGATTCTAAGCCAGTCTACGAATTGATGATATTTTCACTAAGATCCCATAAAGTCAGTTTGCAAACATGGCAAGCTCATTCTAAAATTCACATTAAGGTGCAAGACTGAGAAGAGCTAAGACATTGTGAGTGGGAGGATAGTAAATTGAATGACTTTATAATGTTGAAGGATAGTACAGTGGTTTAGAAATTTTGGTGTTAGCTGACAAACACAGATGCACAGCAAATAATGAAACACACAGAGACAAACATGTTCTATTCATTTCTTTCTTTCTTTCTTTCTTTCTTTTTTTTTTTTTTTGAGCTGAGGATCGAACCCCGGGCCTTGCGCTTGCTAGGCAAGTGCTCTACCACTGAGCTAAATCCCCAACCTCTCTATTCCTTTCTTTACAAAGGTTCAAATACAGTTCAGTGAGGGACAGATAGTATTTCAACAAATGGAAGTAGAAAAATTGGACATTATTGAACTTCCCTCAAAAAGCCGAAATCCCATTTTGAACCTCACATCTCACAAATGCTAATTCAAAGTAAATAAGGACTTAATAATAAAATTGAAAACTGAACTGAAAAACTTTGGGAGAAAAACATAGAATATACTCCGAATTTAAGGCCAAATGGAGTTTTTTTGAAACCATCCCTTTACAAAATGAAAAATGTTTGTGCTACGAAAATACATGTAAAAGAGAAGTGGCAGGCTGGGAAAATAGTTACCAACCACGTACCCACCAAGGGAGAGCTCTCTAAAATATATCAGGACTCTCGAAACATCTACTAAAAGCCCAGTTACAAAATGGCCAAAACACATGGACAGGTATTTCACTGGAAAGAAGAAATAACAAGAAAATATGCTCAATAGCGATTGAGCTCAAAAGGCGGTTAGGGAAATACAATTAAACATATGATTCTACTGCTTACCTAGACAGGAAATATTGATTCCCTAAATGATTATCAAAGGTAGTGCGTCTCATATACTGTCAGTAGGTATACAGAATGGCACAGTCACTTTGAAAAAGAGCATGTTGGCTTCTTCCAAAAATAAATATAAGTTTACCACATAACCCAGTGATTACAGTGTTGATAATCTATCCCAGCAGAAAGAAATAATTATTTTATGCAACATAATTACACATGAATGTTTATAGAAACTTTATTGTAATTGCTCCAAATAGGAAACAACACAAATTCCTATCATTTAGTCAGTAGTTCAACTATTTATCATGGAATTGCACTAAAAAATATGAAGGGAAGAAGTATTACCATATACAACAGCTTGACTAGAACTGAAGAGAACTGTGGGTGATGATGCAGGTAGTAATCTCAAAAGCTTACGTAATTCTATGTAGATAGCATTCTTGGGATGACAGAGTTAAAGAGAAACTAGAGAAAGAGGAAGAAAGGGAAGTCATCATAAAACTGTGATGGACCTGAATAAGATTAGTGACATATTAAGGCTGATATCTCAAGCAGGATGGTGCCATATGGATAAACTGAGTGGACAGTGTAGAGAACCCCTCCATTTATATTCTAGGATTGTATGTAACTCAAAGCAGGAAGAAAGAAAAGACAAAATTCCCACAGCTGGGCTTTTGTAGGAAGCAATTAGTAGCTTTTCAAATGACTACAGTTGCCGGTAAGCCAAGATCAACAGGCAGGCATCGCACATGGAGCCTTCAACACATCTTTATGAGACCTAACTTAGTATGAAGCGAGCACTCCAGTATGAGAGCCCAACCTCTGAAACTGTGGCCCAAGGTAAATCTGTCCACTCTGTAAGCTTCCTCTCAGACATTATGTTTATCTCAAGTAGTCAGCAACAGAAAGCTCACTAGCTTACCGAGAAAGGTGGATTGAGAAGAGAAAACAGCTCTTCCCCAGACTGAGGTCACAGAGATTGGTTTTTAAGTATACCCTAAATAATCTCCATCATGATTTTCATTTTGTCAGCTCATGGATAAACTTATTCATTCACTCACTGATTTTCTTGAGTGAATATTCATTTGAGTAAATCATCCAGTGACTGGATAAGTCATTCATTGAAGACACATGAACGTTGGAAATATGTCATGTCTTTCAGATAATACATGTATAACCATGACATTCAGAAGCTTCTCATATACTGGCTGAGACAGGCATCTTAAGAAATAAAAGAAAAAAATCTATGCTGTATTATCAATGAGATGAATGCCAATTCTGAGAAGGACCGAAGGTGTGAGGGACTTGAATGAAACCTTTACTAGAACAACCAACAGCCTTATATTTACACTAAGACCGCAAGGCTTAATATTTGTGGAATAGCAGACCAAACTTCTCACTCCTAAAGTTGAAACATGCTGAGCAACTATTTTCAGTGTTGCTTTCTTACAAAGAATTGGCTCACACATTGAAATAAATAGGAAAATGGGAACTGAAAAGGTGGTTCAGTGGTTTAGAGACCTTACTACTCTTTCAGAGGACCAAAGTTTGGTTCCTAATACCCACACCAGGAGACTCACAAACTCCTGTTAACTCACCTGCACATAAAAACACATATGTGCACTCAAACACACACACACACACACACACACACACACACACACACACACACACACACACTTAACAATAGAATAGATCTTTAGAAAAGAAACAGGAAATGACACCAACAATTTCATCATTGTAAAAACTACAACATGGGTCTACTTAGTATTATTTTACAAAGCCAATAAACAGATTCGTAATCTGAATGACTTTCAAATCCTGTTCTTCCTTCTATAACACTAAACTACTTCTCGATGCAACAAAAATCAATAGTTTTTTTCCTTTGAGTCTACTTGTAGTGAGTAGGGGCACAAGTAACTACAGAACCTTGTTGTAATGTGGAATGCTGCCCAGCATGGCTTGCAAGTGGCACCCAGCCCTTTGGGAAAATGTCCTGAAATATCCTCTAATAGGCCCCAACTCCTCCTCTGGAGCCTCGCCTACCTGACAACATGCTTAACCATTCACAGCAGCATGACCAGCATGCCTCATTCCACAGATAGCCTCTCCCTTGAAGTTCTTTCTGCAACTCAGACCAGGAATCTGCTTTATTTTCCTCAACATCATAACAAATGCAACATTTTTTCTGTGCTCAGCTTTCCCTTTTTCAAATATTTTTTTCTGCTTCAGAATGACTAAATTAGAAAGGCTACATTTCCTTGATATCAGATACAAACTGTCATGTGAATGTCATGGAACATTTACAGGTGGGTACATAGTGCCATCACTATGGAATTAAATGTTTGTAAATGTGCAATAGTCAAGTTCAGGAATAGTCTCTATTAGCAGCAGTTCATGATTTTTTAGGCTTTCCAAGCCATTGGCTACCAGCACTCTCCCACTATGTATCCCCTCTCCGCCTCTCTTCACTCTTCGAATGTGTAGATTCCTGCTGTCACTGTATGCATTTGGATTATTCTCTACCAATTGTATGATTTATAAAAACCCCATCTCCAATCTCCACCTTCTTGGTCAGGTGTCAATCCATCTCTGCTGAAGGGTCTTGCTTTAAAATAATATAGTTTTAAATGAACACTCATTACTATCTATGTTTTCCCATTTGACAACAGGACTGCTTCGTGTCTTTACCCTTTCTTCAGTCTTCCTGTTCAAAGTGTAAATCACAGCCGATGACCTCCTCTCAACATCAGAAGATAGAAAAAAAAAAATCCCCCTAGACAAGCTACCGTACAGCAGATTAATCTTTCCACTGAGAACAACTACAAAGCTTGATGACAAGCAGGGGAATAAAAGACATTTGAAATCATCAGGCAGATACAAAGACATCAGGATCTGAGAAATCATCCCTGCAAAAATCATCAAGGTGAGCCTCAAATTCTATTTTATATTTCTGTTACAGAATACATGTACTTAAAGTTTTTTTTCTCTTTTTTAATTTCTTATTAATTGAATTTATTTATTTATTTTACATTCCAAACAGAGTTTCCCCTCCCTCCTCTCCTCCCATTCCCTCTCCCTTCCTTCCCACCCCTCCCCCAATCCACTCCTCCTCTGTTTTTGTGCCGAGAGGAACAGGTCTCCCAGGGGTGTCAACAAAACATGGCATATCAAGTTGAGGTGGAACAAAGCTCCTCCCCTGAATAAGGCTGGTCAAGGTAACCCAGTATGAGGAATAGGTTCTCAAGAGCTAGCCAAAGCGTTATGCACAGGCCCTGCTTTCCACCACTAGGAGTCCTACAAATAGATCAAGCTACAGAACAGTCATGCATTTGCAGAAGGCCTAGGTTGGTCTCATTCAGGCTCCCTATCTAATGTACTAACTTATCAATGATGTTAGCAGAGAGCTGGGGGGAAAAATCCAGCAGTGCAGGGTAGCTAGCAAGACAACCAGCACTTGGGATCCTAAGATGGGGAAGAGGACAGCACTGAGATATGAGAACCCAAGCACTTTTTCCCCAGAGCTATTCACCAGTTCTTAAGCACCACGTGCCAAAAGATGTGAACTCCATACAGTTTCTGTAATTTTTCCTCACTGAGAAAACAGTGTGCAGACCAAGACCTACAAAGCTAGAGGGGCATTAGCAAACAGCGTTTCAGCCCAGACTCCAGCACTAAGAGCAAAGGGTGATTTTTAGAACTTCTAACACATTTGATGTACCTTTAGCCACCTCAGTCTCAGACTGAATTAGACAGAGACTTCTCTTGCTGACTTCCAGAAAGCAAAGAAAAATCTGCCTGAAAGAAGTTACCATCAGCTATAGTCACTACCATTTTTCTTATATCCAGCATTTAACAAAAAGTTATTAGGCAAACCAAAGGAAGGGACCAAGAGAAAAACAAAACCAAACAGGCAAGCCAAGTAGATAAGTAGATCTGTGGGTGACATACATATGTGTTGTGTTTCTCAGACATTCCTTCAGTAGAAAGGCTGTGTATTCCTAGATGAACCTATTGATAAGTTTCCCTATCATTTGCCTTGCATATTATCATCACAAATTTTGAAGTAATGTGAGTTGGTTGTATTTTTGTTTTTTACTTAGTAAGTAGTCAAAATTTTGTCTGATCTTTATGATACATACCTTATGGTCAGCACTGAGTTTTTAAGTTACAATTTTCTTACTACTAATTAAGCTAAGCAGACTCATGTGCTTGTGTCTTGGAATTGACTAGAACAGATGCATTTCCCAAGTGTACAATGAGCAAGATAAGTAATTTGGTGTTTGTTTTAATGACTATCATTTATACATGCATCAAATCTTTACACTGCTCCTGTCTATTGGATATGTGTATTCTTTGTATCTCTTTGTACTGTGTAGTTTCCTTATTCTTTGAATCTACATTCATTTCTATGTTTCCTATATAATAATGCATATATACTCACCACATAATTTTATTCTTCAATTATACAATTAATCTCCTTTTTTTCTTTGACCTATTTTCTATCTCTGATTAGTTCATTTTTATTTCTCTCTTCCATTTTTAAAATTTCTAATTTATGAAGTCCTTTCATATGTTAAATTGCTTGTATCACTACATTTAATTTTGGTATTTTATTAGTCTGCACCAAAGATGTCTAAATGGAATACGTATTTTCCAGTCTGATTTTTATTTTTTGATTCCTTTTCCAATATCTTTAGACATTCTGTATATGATTATTTCTGCATTCTTTAAAGGAGTAATATTAGGTAGATTGAGTTAGATAGAGGGGGAGGAGAGGGAGTGAAAGGAGGATTCCACAGGGACTCCAATCATTCTCTGTCTTTCCCATTCAGGATTCTTACTTCTGCCAGTGATGGGGGAAACAATAGTCTGTCCTCCACCATGACTAGGTCAGCTCTAGTGTGAGACCTACAATCCACCTTGTTCATGTGATGTGTTTCATTTGTTCTTCTTAATCTGTACATTTGGAGGTGGGGGTATGAGCAGACTCAGGCTATCCTGATTTTTCTGTAGAAACCCAGAGGTTGACACTGGAGTTTTAAGATAAATATCTCTGACCAGAAATTAATGTAAACACAGTCATATATGCTTTCTCCTTTGACATTTCCATCTTGAGACTATTTGAACCCATTTTCTATTTTTCTTTCATATCATCTGTACTTTTTCTTACGAATTTTCAGGAATTATTTATATATTGTATTGGCTAATATATAACTGGTTATATATGTTTCAATGTCTCCTCCCAGATTACAGAACATTTTCATATTTTTATGGTTTATATGACTGAAAATAAATTTATTTTAGCAATTAAGCTTGTTGAACTTGCTGCTTTTGCTTAGCTAAATTGTGTCATGGGCACAATATAAATATAAATGACTATATTCCCACAAACGGAACAAAGAGCATCAGTTTTACCATATCTTTGACAATGTTTATCTTTTTGTTACTTATTACTAGGTTTTGATTGTTTGGTTTTTGTAGTTTGTTATTATTTGATAATAGTCATCCTAATAGATAGGAGGTAATATATTACTGTAATTTTATTTGAATTTCCTTCGTGATCGAGCACTTTTTATAAAATTGAAATATTGGCAATTTGTATGTTTTCTTTAAGGAAATGTCTATTCAGATCCTTTGCTCAGTTTTTTAATTGTCTGTGGTTTTTGCTATGGTATTCAAGGAGTCCTTACATATTTTGTATTTCAATCCTTAATTAGGTCTATAGATTGGAAATATTTTCTCCAACCTTATGGGTCCCTTACTTCTCTATTGTGTATGCTTTGTACACATACCTTCTCATTTGATGTAGAACTACCCTCTTCTATTTTTGCTTTATTATATGTATTTTTGTGTCCTATCTAAGGAATCATTGCCAACCTCAAGTTTAAGTGTTCCTACTATCTTCTTCTGGAAGGTTGACAATTTCAGTCTTACATTTAAAGACTAGTTAACTACACACACTTAGATGTATTTACACTTAGACTTATTTCTGGAATATCTATTTTCCCCCATGGACCTATATGTCTATCATTATGTTAGAGTTGTATGTTTTAATTATGGAAGCTTTGTAATATATCTTAAAATTTGGAAGCGTTTGTACTCCAGGTTAGCTATTGATGTTCAAGATTGCTTTGGCTATGTGTGAGCCTTTATGGCTATATATGAACTTTAGGATTTCTAACCTATCTCTTTAAAAATACTACTGTATACAATATTTGAGTTTTATAGCCCAGGATTTATTGGTATGGTGCAAAGAAAAAAAGTAATTGAATTTCTTTCCAGATGTGTAACCATTCATCACAATAACATTTCTGACCACTCTCTCCTTTCCTGTGGATCAATACCTAACCATCCCTGTTATATATAAAAACCTCACATATGTTTGTTGTTACTTTTGGATCACCATGGGCCATTCTCGTAAGTTAATGTGGCCATCCTTTATGATGAAACCATACTGTCTTAATTATGTCTAAGTGCCCCTTACCTCAGTCCAAGGTTGCATCTGTCTCCACCACCCTAATGAATCCCCCATATCAAGTTCACTTGTAACCTGGAGGCAAAGTCCTAGTACAATGTTCTTCAGTGTATTTTACCCATTTGTTTGAAGCCTTCAGGACAGTTGCTCATTGTCTGCCTCAGCTTCCGTTCCGTCAAATAATTCTGCATTTTACCTAATTCCCAGGCACTACTGATCATACTCTCAGGCCCTTTCTCATTTGCTTGTCATCTAAACACAAGACTGCTAGCTCAAAGCTTGGTCCTACCCCCAACCCCTTGCTAGGATGTAATTCTGAGTTACTATACTAGTGTTTTTTGAACTTATCTATCCTGTGAACTCTAGAACTATATCCATGGGTAGAATAAATACTTATTGAATGCCCACAGTTTACTGAGCATTCTAGGTGCTATATACTCAACAGTGAACCGAAAAGAAAGAAAAGTGAACTTTATCTATAATGCTTCAAGTGATGAAAAGCCTGTGAAGAAAACTTAAGCAAAGCAAGTAAATAAAGACCTTCAAGATGACACAAACTGCAACCCCAAGTAAAGTAGAATCTGACAAGACGGCAGAAAGCCAGACATTTGAAGATGATGTCAAGAAACCACAACCTGAGGATCAAATCTGGCCTGCCACCTGTATGTGCATGGCCACAGAGCTAAGAATGATTTATTTCTTTTACAAATATAAACAGAAAGATAATGTTTTGGGGCCTTTGAAAACACAGAATTCAGATTAATGTACCCATGAATAATGCTTCCTGGGACATGACAACATTCATCTAGGGATGCTGTCTATGGTGCTGTTCACGCTTCATTGGCAAAGATGAGTAGATAAGACAAAGACCACATAGCCCACAAGGCCCAAAGCATTCACTGTCTGGTCCCTTATTGAAGAGGTTTTTTGATACCTGATCTCAACAAATATACCCTGTTGTTATAAGCAGAAAGCCTCACATGACTGATCCTTTTTAGAATCAATTGCAAGATAAAAGTTACCTGTAATTGGACAAATGTATTTACTCCTTTAATAGACTATAGTATTTCTCTTTTTAATTAATCTACCAAGGCAATCAAAAGGTCTATATGACCATATTCATAGCAATGACACTTCAGGTAGTTGGGCAGTTTTGCTGTATTTCATCCTTCATCTGTATACATATGTGTGTTTGTGTGTGTGTGTGTGTGTGTGTGTGTGTGTGTGTGTTTTACTATCTCATTCTTTATTGATTTAGATTTTATATGAATCCTGTAATTTTGTGTATAAGTTAGTGCAAATTTGCACAATCCTAAGGGAAAAAAGTTTGGTTACTATGTTAAGAGGTAATCCTTAAGGTGTAATAACTTTTTATGTTGTAGAATTACAATTTTAGCTGGGCGCTGGTGGTGCACGCCTTTAATCCCAGCACTCGGGAGGCAGAGCCAGGAGGATCTCTGTGAGTTCAAGGCCAGCCTGGGCTACTTAAATGAGTTCCAGGAAAGGTGAAAAGCTACACAGAGAAACCCTGTCTCAAGAAACCAAAAAAGAAAGAAAGAAATATTGTGGGTTGGGTATTTAGCTCAGTGGTAGGCTAAAAAAAAAAAAATTTAAAAATTACAATTTTAATATGAAACAGACACATTAAAATTGAAGTAATGAATTCTGTGTGAGGAAGTATTTGTCTTCCATAATATAATAAATAATATTCTTATAAAGACTTTAAGGGATATTCCTCAAAAGTGTGTGATGTCATTTCAAAAGTTTTTCTTTTCATTATTATTAATTAAATTTATTCATTTATTTTACATCCCAACCTAAGTTTCCCCTCCCTCCTCTTCTCCCATTTCTTCCTGGCCCCTCTCTACTCCCCCAACCCCTAATTCACTCTTCCGTTTCTGTTCAGAAAGGGGCAGGCCTCCCATGGGTGCCAACAAAGCATGGCATATCAAGTTGAGGTGTAACTAAGCTCCTCTCCTTGTATTAAGGCTGGGCAAGGCAACCCAGTATGAGGAATAGGTTCCCAAGAGCCAGCCAAAGAGTTAGGGACAGGCCCTGCTCCCACTACTAGGAGACACACAGTAGATCAAGCTACACAACTGCCACACATATGTAGAGGGCCTAGGTGGGTCCCATGCAGATTCCCTAGCTGTTGGTTCAGAGTTTGTGAGCTCCTATGAGCCCAGGTTAGTTGTTTCTGTGGGTTCCCTTGTGATACCTTTGACCCCTCGGCTCATACAATCCTTCCTCCCTCTCTTCAACAGAATTCTCTGAGTTCACACAAGTGCTTGGCTGCAGATTTCTGCATCTGTTTCCATCAGTCACTGGGTAAAGATTCTCTGGTGACAATTGGGGTAATTACCAATCTGATTACAGGAGATAGCCAGTTCAGACTACCTGTCCACTATTGCTAAGAGTCTTAGCTAGGATCAACCTCGCAGATTCGTGGGAATTTTCCTTACACCAGGCTTTTACCTGACCCCCAAATGTTCCGCCTTCCTCCATCACTGCTCTATGTTCATCCCAAAGAGGATTACCTTCCCCAAAAGAGGACTGGTCAAGGATATCCAAGCAGCTGTGCTCCCCTGCCAGAACCTTCAAACAAGGTCTCAAAGGCTTTCTCTAACTTTTTCTTTGAAATTTGTGTAGAGAAGCATCTTAGTGCGTAGAAAGTTTACTGCTGTGAAATGATACCTCTGCACTGACCCTCTCAAGAGCAAATGCCCAAAATCAGCTACTCAAGTAATAACCTCAAGTTAGGAAACAGAGCTTGCAACATCAACTTCCCTGCACCTCTACTGGTCTCTTTTAAAATGCTTTAAAAATAAAATGACAGGTAAGAAAAACTAGACTACTGGAGCTTTTTGTTTATTTGCTACATTTGAATATTTGCAATAACCCTCCTAAAGCCAAAGAAAGATTTATAGGGAGATTTCATTACAATAATATATTCAAATAAGTTACAGATAAGTGGAAAATCATGCATATGAGTTCCAGTGTTCTACCAAATATAGATGGCAAACTCAAACCTTCTTGTTATATTTGTATGGTTTGCACAAGTAACAGGCTTGCTGGTGGAGCCATTGTTAATACTGTCATTGGCTGCTTCATTATAGAGTGCTGTATACTTGTTGGCTTGACTGTGATCCCATGATGCTCTGTAATTGGTTCATTAAAAAAAGTTTTTTAAAAGAACTTAATTTCTTGAGGGAATTCAAGAAAATAATATTTGCATATATTTGTAAATGTTCCATACTAATTATACAAATACAAACAGCTTTCTCTAAACACAACACTAATATGAGTACAGGAACATTTTCTCAACATTGGAAAAAATAATACTATTAATCTGATGTTCATTCCAAATTAGCCAGATAAGCTTACTAAAATTCCAAGCTTCATTGTTCCCAGTTGTAATTATACCAATTCAGTTCAATAAAATACATATCTTTTATGCATTAATGAAATAAGAAATCAGAATTATTACAATCATAGCTTTTACTTGGATTCAGAACACTTGTAAAATACTAATAAGAGATCATGTAACTGTAATATGTTCATAAGGATTAATATTTTCCCCCATATCCCAAAGCACAGTACATTCTGAATAGTATATTTCCATCATTATGAGTGTGAGGGAAGACCATTCCTCTCTGTTGAAGAGGAAAACACAGTTAACAGAGAAGTCCTGTTACCACAAATGTTAACAACTGCAGAAATCATTAAGATTTGCTTGAGGAACTGGAAAATATTATTAATACCATTATCTTTTTAAAACTGTCCTTCCCTCAATTGCAGGTTTCATAATGGCAAAGATGCTGGCTTTATGTTTCATAGCTTCATCTCCAGTGCCTGATGTCTGGTATCAGATAGGTATGAAGTAAATGAGTGAGTGGGTAATGTAAGGCCCAGAGCATGAACATAGAGTCAAATCTCTGGAAATTAGGATCAAACTGATTTGACCATTTATTAGCTCTGGCACTGTGGGTAATTTATTTTTCACAGTCTCCGTTTGTATCTTTAGAATGGGGACTGTAGCACCAACACAGAGCATTTATCTCTATAGTTGAATGGAAAGAATACACTAAGAATTGCATCAGCATTCTCTGAAGCTGAGTTCTCTCACTTCTTTTGGAAAAGTTCCTATTTTTTTTAATTTTCATTTTAAGATTATAATGAAGTTACATTTCTCCCTCCCTTTCCTCCAGCCAAACCTTCCCATAAACCCCTCCCCCACTCTCCTTCTCATGGTCTCTTTTTTTACGAATTGTTATTGCATGCATATATTTATATGTATATACATATACATTCCTAAATATGATGTGTCTTTCCTTCTTTTGCTGTAGACCATTCTCTCATACAAAACATTCTGACCACAGTTTTCCTTCCTCCATTCCACCCAGCTCCTCCACCCCACCCCCATCCACTCCCTCTCCATTTCCCTTCAGAAAAGAGCAGGCCTCCAAGAGACAACAACCAAACATGACAAAACAAAATATGATAAAAACAATGCAAAACCCCTCACACCAAGGCTGGACAAGGCAACCCAACAGTAGGAAAGAGTCCCAAGAACAGGCAAAAGAATCAAAGACACATCTGCTCACACAGTTAGGAGTCCCATAAAAACACCTTTGATTCTTGAGCTACACTCTTCCAGGTGCTACCCCCATGAAGGCCAGTACTTTTGGCATAACCTTAAAATCAGTGTTGGCAGGTCCAAGGATGGAGCTTCATTTAGTCATTCCTGCTGGACAGTGAATGTTACATGGCAGGAGCTATCTTATAGTTGCCATTACCATCCCAAAGACTGAATTATGTGTTGAATGCAGACAGATGCTTAATAGACATTTATTGTTGAATATCAGAATAGGGAAATGAATCTTCAAATGAAATATCAATACCTAAGTATGTGTGAATCATCCAAACTTCCTGTCTCGTCTCACCTTTCAGCATTAAGGGAGTTTTACCTGCTTTAAGAGAAGTATCTACCTTTTCCCTTAGTCATATATGAGTATGCTGCAAAGTCATGGTCCAGTTAAATTTTTCTAAATAACTCAAGTGAAAATAGTGTGTGGTCATTGGCAGCACAAAGCACGTGGGAATCAAGGTGCTGTTTTGGCTTGCTTCCTATCACATAGAAGGAGGTCATTCAGTGGTGTTGAGAATGGCCAAATAAATGAAATACTTCTAATCATACCATGCCCTGAAATTCATTGAATTGTACGTTATTTAAATATTCTAAAGTTGTATGGTCATTGACTTAAGACTTTACAAGACACTTGGAAGTGAAGTAATGACTACATTAAATGGGCCAAATCTTTGTATGCATTATCATTTTAAACTGTGATTAGATAAGGAGGTATTACTCAGAGTAGCCAGGTGCAGCTGAGTGGCTGTACTTCTCTGTTTCTCTTTCAACAGTGAGTCTTTTTCCTGGGTGGGGGGAAAGTAGGGGGTTGCCTCCCATTAATTCCTCATTTGTGGTCAAGATGGAGTTTGCTACATGTGTTGGAATACTAAACTATTAACTTAATCTCTGCCTTCTGACTTTCCCTGTACTAAGAAAAAACTACAATTATTTCTCATAAGATATTCTCAACAAGTGTACTTACTTTTAATCTTACCAGCCATAGAAAAGGTGCTGAAAGAATAGACATGCTCACTCTAAGTTTGATTGATCATCTGATAATTACAGTAAGAGACTAGTATACTAGAACCTGTGACTCTTTGCTGCTGGTGGAGTCTCTTACCCATTGTATCCCATCAGCAGTGTCTCTGGTTTTACATTCAGAGTGGAGTCCTTATATCTTCACATTGGCTTCTAGGTGTAACCTCTGGCCTGTATTAGAAGGGTTGTGTGCAAGATCCCCAACTACATCTCCCAAGCAATACCTCACCTCAGCACCTAGACACATTTTCAAATGGTCTCTGTTGTGCATCTTAGCTCTGAGATTATGCTGAGCAATTCTATCCAAAAGTTTAAGTATCCACAGGATGTTTGTTGAGTGCTACAGGCAGAAAAAAAGCTTATTCCAAAGAGTTTTTAAAATGTGAAAACAGGAACAGTTAAGGTATGATAAGACTAACTGGTCTACCAGAGACTATTGGGAAAGTAAGTGTAGCAGTTTCCTCTGAATTGAAGGGAGGGAGAAGAGTCTAATAAGACTCAGGATAATTAGAAAGTTACAAGATCTACCAGGCCACTACCCAAGATTATAAAAGCACTAAGTATTTACTGAGGAAAAGACTGTCTCTTGTGGATCTACCTGTAAAGTGGACTTTTGGGTGATAAAGTCACCTACATGTTCCATTTGTGCTGGCTAGTCTTATGTCAACTTGATACAAGTTAGAGTTTTCTCAAAGAATGGAATCTCAATTTTAAAAAATCCCTCCATAAGACCCAGCTGTAGGGAATTTTTTAGTGATGGATGGGGAGGGTCCAGCCCATTGTGGGTGTTGCCATCCCTGAGCTGGTAGTCCTGGGTTCTATAAGAAATCAGACTGGGTGGTGGTGGCACATGCCTTTAATCTCAGCAGTCGGGAGGCAGAGGCAGGTGGATCTCTGTGAGTTTGAGGCCAGCCTAGTCTATAGAGGGAGATCTAGGAAAGGTGCAAAGCTACACAGAGAAACCCTGTCTCGACAAAAACCAAAAAAAAGCAAGCTGAGCAAGCCGTGGGAAGCAAGCCAGTAAGTAGCACCCACTCCATGGCCTCTGTATCTGCTCCTACCTTCAGGTTGCAGCCCTGCTTGAGTTCCCGTCCTGACTTCCTTCAGTGACGAGCAGTAATGTGGAAGTGGAAGTCAAGTAAACCCTGTCCTCCCCAACTTGCTTTCGGTCATGGTGTTTCATCACAGTAATAGAAACCCTAAGACAAGAATGTAAACCCTAACCCATGCTTCGGTAAGTAGCCCAGATAAACTCACTGGTTCAACAAGACAGACTTTTTTACAGCCTAGCTTCTGTTGTGTTTAATGGCAACAATTATAGTATGTGTATATTGGAATAAAGAGAAAATCAAATGTGCTATTAATTGGTCTACTACTTTCACAATGATTTAAAGATCAATACCTAGTGTTGACAGTGATATTCTTAAAAGGACTTATACAAATTTACAGTGTTTATGGTTGATTTGAAATTTCAGAAGAAATAACCATAAAAATAACATGGGCTATGAAATGTGCAAATTCTATAATCTAGAAACCCCCTTCTGTTATTTGTATTAATGTAATGATCTGAAATCGTAACTATACAATAACAGGGAAATGAAAATATATTGAGATATATCCAAAGAATAGAACACAAGGCTTCTACAACATGGGTTGAACATCTTAAATTTTACAATCACAATATATTCAAAATGTCTCAAAATCGAAAGGTAATTTGAGATATGATTTGCCAACTGTATAGTTCTATATTTGAACTCATGAGATGGGCTGCAGTAAACTAACAGGATTACAGAAAATATTACCTTTAGTCTATATGCTTAAGAAGTACATGACATTAAAATGAATTTCATGTAGATACCTCATTATTTATATGTAAATGTTCCAAATATAAAACATACCCTAAGTCTAAAGGCCTCCCAATTCCAAGCACTTCAAATACAGGACCTTCAGCCTATACATATTTACAACACACACCGAGTAAATGTGCCAGAATGTAGTTTTATAAGTAGTGAGATTATGCAGGATTTAATGTACTTTCTCCTTTTTCTGGTTCTTATTTCCAATTTTACATAAAAGTCATCTGCTTCCATTAAATTAACATTTTTAGAAATAAAATGGTTATATAATCACGGAGGTTTTTTTGCCTGAAAAGGCACATTTCAGGAACACCACATGTCAACTTTTTACAAAGGGATTGTGCCATTCTTCCAACAAACTCATCAGAGCAACATGTGACAACAGTGTCCTCTGGTTACAAATATATCCCTGACACTTACCCTCAGCCTGTGCCATCTGTGCTCTTATAACATACGACTGGAGTCTCTGATTAGCACCCTCAAAGCCAGCAGACCCACATATTTTTTCTTCTTTTTTGGTCTTTCGAGACAGGGTTTCTCTGTGTAGCTTTGCGCCTTTCCTGGCTATCGCTCTGTAGACCAGCCTGGCCTCGAACTCACAGAGATCTGCCTGGCTCTGCCTCCTGAGTGCTGGGATTAAAGGCGTGTGCCACCACCACCTGGCACCCACATAATTTTAATATATTCTAAGCAAATATTTACTAATGTGTTTAAGCAGATTCAGGTACCAATAAGTCGCTGCACCAATCTATGTAGTTATTGGATTTAGAGTAAAATTCTTAACTAACACGAAGAGTTAGTTGAAACAATTCTGTGACACAATCAAATGCCAGGTAATACATGTCTAGATAATATTGGGTACGTGTTGATTTATTAGTAATTAACAAAGCCCAAAGATCTTGGCCTTTTCTTCTTTTTACTGTTTCCATTTTTAGATCAGTTGTTTGGCTATCAGAACACAGGTAATTTGAGTTTGATTATGAAAGGCATCAAGTTTTCTATTCTAACAATCTCTGTTGTCCAAGTATTGCTATGTCCTCTTTTCTATTTCCACCACACAGCCTTCCAACCCGAGCTAGACTGACCTTCCCCTTTAGATTCTTGCATAGTACCCTATATTATATTCCCAGCACCAACACAACTTAAAATCACATGTTTTTATCTATCATGTTTGTCTCTTCTCTTTTCATTAACTCAAAGCAACATAAGAGCAACAATTGCCTTTATTTGTATTATCACTCTACGGCTATAATTACAAATCCCACCAATATTTTTTATGCAGACATCAACTTTAAAGGGTACTTAGCTATTTCTACAATCTGCTGCTACACAGATCCTCCTCAGTGGATACATCCTGTCATAAGAGATGCTGTGGAAGAAACTAGAGAACTGAAAGCATCCTCAAGGAAGCCCAAGAAAGGAAGGAAAATGCTAATGTGAGAAAATAGGGGGTTAACTAAAGGACTCAAGGAAAGTCCAGATTTATAAGAAGCAAAGTTGAGAGAAAACCATCAAATTTTTCAATCATATGGTCCTCTCCTTGATGTCAAAATCACACAAGGAAGGGGTCCCGGGCATTGATGGGCAGCATACAGCTAGCAGGATGGCTCTCTCGTATTGTGATTGTTGTGATTTTTTGTTTCTTTTAAGGTATTCCCTACATCTTCCTTCACTTCCTCTCTGCTTTCTGCTGTATCAGACAGAGATAGCACAACAAGTAGAGGTGCTAAATGTACTTTTTATAGAATAGAAAATGAGTAAAAAACCAAAACCAACCAGTTAGTCCAAAATGGTATCCTTTACTCATTATCTTAAAAGCCAAGAAAGAGATAGGAGGGAGGGTAGAGAGAAGAGAGTCACAAAACTCTTGAAGAAAAATAATAAAGAATAACACAGTTGGGCTGGAGAGATGGTCAGTGGTAAGAGCACTTGCTGTGGAGATCTGGGTTCAATTCCCAGCAACCACAAGGTGTCTCTCGGCCATCTGGAACTCCAGTTTCCGTGGATATGCCCTCTTCTGACCTGTGCTGGCACTGCATACACACAGATCACATACATACACACAGGCACACTCACATACACATGAAATAAGATACACAGTTTCCTTAAAAAGAAGAGCACGGTTAACCCATGTAAAAAACAGTAAGAGAAATGCCAGGAATGGAAGAAACTTATTTTAAATAAATAGATTATAAAATCTGACTGTATACATAATTCTACCTTTAAATAATCTCTCAAGTTCTAAGAAGCATCATGACTTCTTTCAAAAGCAGATGCCATTTGCTGAAAATTTTCTAAGGCTGGAGCCAAGTCTGAGGACAAATCCATCAAAGTAGCTCAGAATAAAATAACAGGTTGATGCAGACACCAACTCATAGAATGACATGGTCTGCATTCACATTGACTGAAGACTTAGATTTTCCCCATAGTATAGAATATGTTTATATATATTTGTTTTCAATGTAAACATGTACAGAAAAAGTTGCTTCTCTAAATTATGATACAGTTGATAGTTCACTTTCATCCATATTTAAAGACAATGGTACTCTCACTAAATGCCAAGTAAAGACTGAGAAAATAATTCCAGCCACCTGGGCGTCTTTGTAGCTTATTAATGGAGAAGAAAAGAGATGTAATATTATCTCTGTGAATGAAATGACTTACCCTCTTATTAGTGCCTACCCTGGGCAGGCATCATGTGACCACTTTCACACTCCAGCCATCTAAGCCTTCCAGAGATCTGAACCCAGAAGGATGAGACCCAATGCTTCTAGATGAAGCCAAGTTACTAAGTCATTATGGCCCCGTGTGGACAACTCCATCTGTCCCTTTCTTTATAGCTATCAAATGAATCCTTGTGACCTTCCTCAGAAGCTAATGGCCAAGTGGTGAGAAAATGAAGTATAAACTATCCTGTACTGTTACACTAAAGTAATGACAACATAATGCAACAAAAGTAAAAAGATTGTATTTATTATTATTCCTAGAGAGATGTGTGAGTCATGAGGACTTAATTTAGCTATAATATGTTCTTCCTTAACATTAGCATAGAAAAACAACATTGCCTATTAGAGGACATCTTCAGTGCTTAAGTAATGATATTAGCTAACAGTAATATAAAGACTGCATTGAAGAATTCTCAAGCTATACAAAAGCCATGAGAAATTAAAATTCACAATTGAGAGTTCCAAATTATTATTACAGAAAATATTAACATTCCCCTTTGATTATCATAATGCTATTACATGTTTACTAAGACCATTCTGATTTATTGGGTTTTTCAGCATTTTTATTAATGTGTATTAATTATATAAAGTAATGTTTTTCATTATGAAATTTTAATATGTGGATATAATGCATTATGTTCATATTAACCTCTAATGTGCCCGAGAATGCTATCTTATTTAACTTCTGCTCCATGGAAGGAGCTTCATATAAAATTTAGCTTCTTAGATATGAAGGCTAGTTAAAACAAGAAATGACAATCACAACTCTAAATACTCACTCTATATCACTTTAGGAGATAACAATTGAGAAGCAGACATGAAGGTGATAGTCATGAAGTTCCTTTACCATGTCTACATCAAAAATGTTAAAGTTAGACTGGAGGCTGAAGAATTTTTTTTTGTTTTTGTTTTGTTTATTTATGTATTTTAAATGATAGGACAGGCATAGTGTCTCTTGACCAATAAGCAGGTAACATAAGCCTATAGGAGAAGAACTTCAGAGCTGGCCTGGCTTAGCCCCACCAGAGAATCTACAAATTCATAGTATTTTTTTAAAAATAAAATAAATCCTTTATCTTCTTCAAAAACTTATTAGTCTCACTTGTGAAACTATACATATAAATACACTAACAAAAGAATACTTAGAATAGGGCTGGAAGAACGGCTCAGTGGTTAAAGTCCTTAGCTGGCAAGTGTAAGGACCAGAGCCAGATGCCCAGAATCCACACAAACTACTGGGTGGGTAGGCAAGGTGGCCTGTAATTCCAACAAAGGAAGGAGGAGACAGAGGATCCACTCAAGGGAGCTCTAGATTGGACTGAGAGACGCTGCCTCAATAAGTAAGGTAAGGAGTGATTAAGGTTGATTCTTGACATAAAGCTTAGGCCTCTACACCCATGTGTGTGTTCATACACACACATACCCAAAGGAAAAAGAAGGAAAAGGTGCTGAAAATAAGTCTTGAATTAGTATAGAATTTTTTTCTCTAAGTTTCATACAGAATCTCTTAAATGTTTGTCCCTGAATCTGATATGACATGTAACAAAACTCCAAGTGAGGATACATCAGTACACCACAATTTCTGTTCCAGAAACCTTAAAAATAATAGCATAATGCCTACCTAAACCTGTAGGTCAGCACGATGGCTCCTCTGCCACTCTGTCCAATCTTAGCCCACGAGGGTACTCTCCTAGACAATGAGCTTTCTCTCATCTTTGAGAGTGCCTTGTGTCATTCTATAATACAGAACCTTTCTTCTCTCTATGCGTCTATGTCCCATCTAAATTTATTCACTAGAAATCACATGGACTAGAGAATGGAGAGGCAGCAAGGGCAGTGTGCTGGACCTGAGAGTTCCTTGGGTTTGCATTCTACTTGTGTATATCGAAATCCTCTACTTCTAGAAAAGAGTTTCCTCCGGAAGCAGAGACATTCATTCATCAAATATAAGTCAGTTCTTTGAGCTGCCTTCCACCCCTCTCTCCAAGCCTCCTCTTAACTAGATAGAATATTTATATTTCCTTTACCTGTCTGTCATATGGCAATATATCAGAACTGTCTACCAGCTTGTTCAACTTTGAGTAAGTGTGCTGTCCTTTGATGCTATTTTTTTAAATATCTAATCAAAAGGTGATCACAATAGTTGATCTATGATCTGATTAATAAGGACTGTATTGGGATGATCATTACCTCTTTTAAAACAGAGATAAAAGTACATGAAACATTCCACATAATGCAAATTCCTACTGGCATTTTATCTTACACAAAGGACATAAAACAAAAGCTGTAGACCAAGGAGGTTTTACATATTGATTCATGCTCAAGCTATGTGTTAGAAAAACAGTAAGAACTGCAAATAAAAATCATAAGGGTTTAGGTTCCAAACTATAAAAGAGGCCCTGGCCACTCTAGGGTAGTGAGAAGTACATGGTCTAGAAAACATTATATAAGTTGTGCATTTTTGTGTGGTTCTCAAACTGAAAATATAGTCCTGAACCATTTATTTCATTTGAATTATTTCCCTGAAAAGTTATTTCAAATGTCAGGATAAATTTTATGAGCTTTAATCATCATCCCTTCTATTTTCCCCATAATCTCCTTTCATTTTAAATCCTCTCTCATTCCACCCATTTCTGTCTTTTAAGTACAGAATGTTAACCAGTGGCAAAGCACAGGGAATGGATTTTGTTATTAAATTTAAAAAATACAGCGCACCTGTAGTGATTAATAGTCAATAAAATGTTGCCTAGTAGAAAAAATTAATCTAGGCACTGACCCATGCAAAAAAAAAAAAAAAAAAAGTCACCTAAAACAAACTTCAGTGATAAAAACATTCTAATCCCTACACGAGCATATATTTAACCCATGATTGTACTAAACAGAGGCAAGCTAACACTGGGTTGGATCACTGTGATTAATTTGCTTGTGTGTTAATGTTAAATTCAAAATCTATAAAGCTAAATATGTGGAGAAGCTAAAAGGAAATCATAATAACTGGAGTGAAGTGTTTTCTCTAATTAGTTGCAATGCATTATTAAATTCCATTGTACATAAAGCTGAAAAATAGCTGTTTTAGGACTAACACAGAAAGAGACATTAAAACAGACACCAAGCTTCATTTATTTTCCTTGTTTTGGTATGTGCTTGTGTAAATTTGCTAATAATCTCTATTAAAAATATTTTAAAGGACACATAAGTAAACAATGTAATGAAAAAACATGTTAAGACAACATACTTCACTTACCAAGGAACCAAGGACTACAGGAACCAAACATTGAATCAATGAGAGTAATTGCTAAAAAACTCAGGTACTCTTTACTAAAGCCATACCCTGAGTACATCCATAATTCCAAGATTGTGACAATTACAGAATCAACATGACTACTGTTATATACCTTTTGTTTTAACACTCTACAATTATGTTTTAATCGTTTCAATTTAATAATTTCCACTGTAAGTAAGTGCTTGTAGCATAGATTAACATATGATTTCCTAGATATATCGAAAAGGTTGAAGACCAACAAGGTAGAAATCTTTATTAGAAAAGTTACATATGTCCTTTGCTGCTATGCAGAGAACATTCTACCTAGGAGCACAGAGCTGTTAACTAGCACAATAACTCTTGAGGGACAAAATGATGACTTAAGTGGATCAGGTGATAGCAACGGAGATGATGGGAACTGTAGGCAGCAGGTGGGGTGTAATGAGGGTTCAAATGTGTATGATTTTGTCCTAAGCACCTAGAGGGCGTCATTTCCATTTACTAAATTGGATAATGCCAGTAGAATGTGCTTTTAAAAGCCCAATTTTTGGACAGACTCATTGGGCATGAAAAGCAGAGCATAGTATATAGTTGAGGAAACAGGCATGAGGTGAGTTGGGACACTTGAGTATTGTTGGCATATGTTTTTAAAGTCATGACATAGGCTGGAATCACTCAATGAATGAAAATAAAAGAGGAGAAAGCCACAAAGACTGAGTTTTAGTCCCATCTCTGACTCGTGTTATCTCATTCAAATTACTTTAGAAGATGCTCAACCCATTTCCCCAGTTTACAGAATTATAAGCTAGAGCCAAGGAATACAATCTTTGCTAAAATTGGGCATTTTCTGTGTGTACCTGAAAATGGTTTCTTCATGGCTTGATTTTTATTGTTATAGCTGAAAGTAAGCTTCATTTTTATGTTTACCAGTGACATACATTTTTGTGATTATATTTTTTGAGATCATAATTTAATCACAAAATTTCTTCCTTCCCTTTCCTCCATCCAAACCCTCCCACATACCCTTCCCTTCTCTCCTTCAAATTCATACCTTCTTTTTTCACTAATTGTTATTGCATGCCTATATGTTTACACATATATATTCCTAGATATAACCTGCTCAGGCCATATAATGTCACTTGTATGGATATATTCAGGGCTGATTATTTGGCATTGGACAACCAGTTGGTGCGCTCTTCTCTGGGGAAGAGCATCTCTCCTCTCTCTCTCTCTCTCTCTCTCTCTCTCTCTCTCTCTCTCTCTCTCTCTCCTTTCCTTAGTTACTTCTAGTTCTTTGTGTATAGGTGAGACTTCATGGGCTATTCCCTGCCCAGTTTGGCATGTTCGTCCATGCTATCATTGTTTAGCCCACATTTGGGCAGTCATGTTGGTAACCCAAACACTTCCTCTGTGAGGACTATCTTTCACAGTACCAGAAGGTGCCATGCAAGCTTCCAAAGGAGGGAGGCAACCAACAGTTGCCTACACACAGCCTTGATGCCTATGAGCCATATAAAACAATCACCATAGAACAATAACATTAATGGCATAGAACAATGCGTTAGTGGCATTGATACCCTGATGGTAACTAACAGCTCTCTAATTGGACTTAAGACCCACTCAACAAGAGAGAAACCATGTTGGGTATTGAAAACCCACTTAACACTCAATATTAGTGAAGTCAGTGCTAGTTATCAGGGGAGAATCTACAACCACTAATTTACTAAACCAGCATGGCTTTTTTGTTTTTTTGGGGTTTTTTTTTGTTTATTTGTTTTGTTTTGTTTTTTGAGACAGGGTTTCTCTGTGTATCCCTGGCTGTCCTTGAACTTGCTCTGTAGACCAGGCTGGCCTCCAAGTCACAGAGATCCGCCTGCCTCCTGAGCACTGGGATTAAAGGCGTGTGCCACCACTGCTCTGCTTGTGACATGTTTTCTAATGTCTAGGTAATATTACTATATCTTTGGCTCACTTAGTTCTCAAAGTATTCTGATCTTATTGATTTATAAAAACATTTTATAAATTATAAAAACTGATTTTGCACTTTTGCTGTGATGCTTCATTTTTCAATTTTCCTTAAGTTATTTTTTATTGATGTATGTATGAGGATCTCCTCTCTCTCTCTCTCTCTCTCTCTCTCTCTCTCTCTCTCTCTCTCTCTCTCTCGTGTGTGTGTGTGTGTGTGTGTGTGTGTGTGTGTGTGTGTGTGTGTGTTGAGAAGTACACAGAGGCAAAAAGAAAATATAAGATCACCCTAAAGAAGCAGTTTTAACCTGTGGGTTGTGACCACTTTGGGGGTCAAACAACCTTTCACATGAGGTCACCCAAGATTATCAGAAAACAAGGATATTTACATTATGATTCATAATGGTAGCAAAATTACAGTTATGAAGCAGCAACAAAAGTAACTTAATGGTAGAGGGTCACCACACCCAGAGGAACTGTATTAAAGAATCATAGCTTTAGGAAGGTTGAGAATCACTGGGCTAGAGCTATAATTACAGATGGTTGTGACTCAATACTGTGGAGCTGGGAACTAAACTGTGGTCCTCTACAAGAGCAGTAAGTGCCCTTGACCTCTGAGCCATCTCTACAGCTACTTTTTGTCAACATTTTCAACATTACCATTGTATTTTAAAGTTACATGTTATATTTACTGTTTACTAGCTAACTGAATGCCCAGCAGGCCCAGGAGTCTTCTGCTCTGTTGTTAGATTCTTTACTTAAATCAGGGAAGTGGATGCAAATTTTTGCTTTCCTCTTGTTTGGGTAGCATATGGCGTGTGGTCTAAGAAGTGTTTTCAAACTCAGTCTCACTGAGGATATAATTACTGGGAATCCCCACACCCCCTCTGCAGGCCCAGAAGCTGGCAAGTGTCTTCTTCTAATCATATCTACTATCACCCTAGCTAATACGCATCTGATCTGAGTGGGGATTTCCCTAATAGACTGAAAGGAAGCAGTAGTCATGGCATGTTTCACACAAGCACAGCAAAGTTTTTATATTTGTCATAGTAACCTAGATCTGCTTTTCTAGTGCTCAAAAACAACCCTAACTGTGATTCAGAACCTTTACCCAACCTCCTCATAACTGCCCATTCCACTCCTTTCCCTTCCCATCCCCTAATAACCACCATTCGAAACTCAAGTTACCTTTTTAACTTCTCTGTGTGAGAGAGAACACAAGTTACTTGTCTTTCTGGGTCCAATTCCATCTAACATAATGTCCTCTAGCCCCATCTATTTTGTTATACATGACAGGATTTCATTGTTGTTTTCTTTAAACATTTACTTTATCTTGACTATTGTGAATAATGCAACAATAAAGATGGAACTGTGGATATCTCTTTTGTACAAAGGTTTACTTTCATTGAATATCTACCAAGAGTGGGACAGGCAGATCCTGTGTGAGACCTGCTTTTAGCTTTTTGAGGGACTGTCCCATGCTCAGCAGCATTTGTGCTAATTTGTATTCCAAACCTGTTGGGATGTAAGTTCCCTTTCTTCCACTTCCTCTCCAGCAATTGTGATTCCACCTTTTTATCACTCTGATAAAAGCTTTTTGCATGTTTTCCCACTAACCACATATCAGTGGACATTAATCAAGTTGCAAAGGAAGAAGCTTTCATTACTTTTCCTTCTGTGGTCATTTAACTGGGAAATTTATGCTACAGATTATGACATATTGAAAGAGTACATCTCACTCTTTCATAATTCCTCCATGCAGCTACTTTGAGCATCACACACACACACACACACACACACACACACACACACACACTCCTTTATACTTCACAATCATTCTTCACACCTCCTCTCAATAATCTGGTCCCCACAATATCTGCGCTGACTCGAAACTTCCTTGCTACTGTTGGAAATTTTATTTGATTGTTTATACTTTCCCCATTGAATTGAAAAATACTTGTAGAGTAGCTTAATCTCTCTCTCTCTGTGTCTGGCTCTCTATCTATCTATCTATCTATCTATCTATCTATCACACACACACACACACACACACACACACACACACACACACACACATGCGTACACAGGTTGAAAACACACACCACCTGGAAATGGCCTGGAAGGTATTTTGCAGTTTGACTGTCAGGTGTTAAAAGTAAATGTTCTCTGGTGCTGAAAGTGAAATGACTCAGGATTGTTTTCACTTCCTGTACGCCAGCTCTAGTTACCATCTCTTACATGTTACATGAATCAGATGGAATAGGAAAGTGAGGAGACTTTAATTTTCTTTTATTGGTCCTTCTTTGCCCAAGTAAAAAATAGGTGGGAAAATTAAAAAGATGTTCCATTAAAAAGACATGAAACGAGACACGGGAATCAATTGGAAAGGTGACATGTCTCTACTACATTAATGAAAGATAAAGGGATGATTAAGAATTACAAGTTACTTTATAATGTATTTGATAAAGAAACATTTAAGAGAAAAATATGCTAGAAGATAATAGAAATTTCTTCACTTAACAACAGGCAAGTTTCATTTGGCTTTTTTCCTTTTTAAAAATATAATTTTTAAAATGTCTGTGCATGTATGTGTATATATATATATATGTGTGTGTGTGTGTGTGTGCAGATAACCACAGAGACCAGAAGAGGGCGTCTGATCCCCTGCAACAGAAGTTATGGGTGGCTGTGAGCTGCCAGACATAGGTACTAGGAACATAATTCCAGTCGTCAGCAAGAGCAGCAATTCTCTCAACTGCTGAGCCATCTCTCCAACCTCTTATAATTTTCAAATGGACAGCAAGTCAAAGGAAACATTAAGAGTAAGATCTCATAGGAGAATGCTCTTCGAGTTTAACAGAAAATTATTAAGTGGTAATGAGAGTGTCATAGGGAAATGGAGTAATGAGCTGTTTTCAGAAACTGAATTTTCTCAATTGAATATCATGACTGGTACTAATTGATTGTTAATGGTTGGGTGCTCCGCACCTTCTAAGCACTCAATAAAGATGATTGATTGAAATGTCACTTACAAAAGCTATAGTAACATCTATAAAGCAATCACATAAGTGAAATGTGAATGGGAAATGTACATGCATCTAAATATCCTGCTAAGCAGACAATTAACAATAACAATAATAATAATAATAATATAATAACAAACGACTATACCTTCTCTGTGTCGATGCCTTTTGACATTGACCATGTTGAGACAATATAATCCATGACTCGTTCACTAAGGCCTTTTGGGACCTGATATAATTTCAGGAAATCTCGAACATTATTCAGCATCTCGTGGTAACGGTTGGTGTTGGCATACATTTGCTGGAAAATTGTGGTAACATTTCCAAAAATAGTTGCATAAAGAAGAGCTGAAATAAAAGAAATAATAAAAGTAAAACAGATATCCCAAGTAAAAAAATTAAATTGACTATATCAGTAAACAATGTGACAGAAATATCTTGATTAACTTCCAAAGGTCAGCACATAATAAGCCCTGACTAGACTGCTTGGCACCCTTGTGGGATCTCTAGAAAGATTACCACAGAACAAGAGTTGTGAACGCAGTGAGCATCACTATGTCAAACAACATGGCACTCCATGGAAGTGGTGTGAATATTTCATAAAGAGTAAGATGACACAAAGTTATAAATTCACTAAATTTTCTAGCCCTATTAAATTTGCTTATTATTATACTTGTGTGTATGCATATGTGCGTGTGCGTGCGTGTGTGTGTGTGTGTGTGTGTGTGTGTGTGCATATGTGTTGTGTGTACAACCATGTATATAGAGGTCAGAAAACAACTGTATGGCATTCCTCCTCTCCTTTCACCTCTACATTGACTCTGGGGATGGAACTCAAATCACCAGACGTCTGCAGCAAGCACCTTACCCACTGAGCCATCTCACCAGCCCCTAGCATTTCTGTCCTTTTTTCCTCTAGCCCCACCCTCTCAAAAGAAGGCTAATCAAGTCATAACTCGCCAGGGATTGATGATCTCACTTAGAAATGCATGCTCCTCTTACAGCTTACTCCTTCGAGCTTTTGGAATACTTCTTGGGTTATAAATATTTTTGACAGAACATCAGAAACACAGGGGGCAGAGACAGATTAAAGTGCTCCACTTTCAGAACTTTGTGGAGGTAAGCTGGGATGGAAATAAAAGCTGGACTAAAGCCGTCAGAGTGCTTGGGGTCATTAAGCTCATGTCAGTACAGAAAGAAGTGGAAATGTTTTGAGCCCATCATTTTAAGAGCAAAGACGGCTTGTGACTGCTGTGGTTTATCTGCAGGGGGCTATGAATGGAAATCAGTGGTGCCTGGGTCTGAACCCAGAGTGTACAAGCTCCCCTCTCTCTGGAGCCAGTCAGTCTGCAAATAAAACCCTGCTGTGGGGAAACTTTGTAAAAATCATTTAGTTCAACCCCCAACATAGACCCACTGCCTTATCCTACATGACCTCCTCCCCGTCACTTTCTTTATTTCTTTCAGTATCAGGGAGCACTGCAGAAAAGGGGGTGGTGCTGTACTCTGATTTTCACTAAACACCATGTAGTAACTGCAGGAATTACAAATACGTGTTATCAGCAGAGATCACTTCCACCTGCCATCTTCTAAGCATTTGGAAAAAAAAAAAAGAAAGAAAGGAAGAAAGAAAGAAAGGAAGGAAGGAAGGAAGGACGGAAGGAAGGAAGGAAGGAAGGAAGGAAGAAAGAAAGAAAGAAAGAAAGAAAGAAAGAAAGAAAGAAAGAAAGAAAGAAAGAAAGAAAAAAGATATCCTTGAGAGAAAAACATAAGCTATCTCCCTTTGCAGTTTCACCAGCCAAATCCTATTGGGTACAAATGATGTAAAATCCAGTTAGTAAAGCAACTTAAGATCCTGTCTGTATTTGGGGGGAAAATATCTGTTTCTCTGATAGCCACTGTTCGTTCTCCTCTGAGTGTAACGAATCGTAATTCCACAACACAAAGATATTATTTTTATAAACATTTCTGTAGTTATTATATTTTCCATTGTTATTTAGAGATTTGGATACCAGAGCAGGACAATTGTTTTAAATGGGTACTATTTAATTAAAATTTGTTAGAAATATAGTGTTTGCATTCCTAAACTGGGCTTTTAAAGCTTTGAGTAATCTTATTTAAAGGCATCCCACACACACAAAAAAAATGAAAGTAAACAGACATGGCCTTCCCATTACATCACTGTTGCTCTTAACATAAATAGCAACAATATGAACACGTTTAATAGAGAATAACATTCAAAAATATGCAAGTATATGTTTTCAGAAAAGAGACAAGCAGAGTGTTTTTCTTTTAAATAATGAACAATTACACACTTTTGAGACAGTGCACTAATTGTACTTTGTAATAGTTCCAGGTTTTTATAAATTGTCAGTCAATATCACAGGACTACCTATTAGTCACAGTTTAATTAGTCTGGCTCCCTAATATGCTTGTAACAGGCTGCATTTGCCAAACATCTTATTGCTGCCTTCCACACAGAGGCAGAGCATAGTGACAGGAAGTAATGTCTCCCACAGAAACATGAAGTTCAACAGCTTTTCACATTTTTGCAAGAGCTGGGGAAACCAAGAGGGAGAGAGAGAGACCACTGTAGCTGGTTTTATCATAGTAAGAAGGGAAGCGTTGAAAACTGCAGAAAGAAATAGTGTCCCCAGGCTAGCCCCCTAACTTCAGGCAGTACACTGAGAGACTTCTCCTCCTCTGTAGAGGAAACAATTAAGTTTTAGGCCTTAGATTTTTAACCTAATACTAGGCCTGCCACTGTAAAACCTAGTGCTTCTGAAATCTGGGGTCAGGCTAGCATGGCAATGGACTGTCCCAACTGAGCACAGTGTAGAGGAATGTTGTACCTATTGAAAAGGAGGGAGCGGGTAAGTATAAGACTGCAGTGGAATTCTGCCCACATAGTAAAACCCAACACTGTGCCTATCAGATCCCAAGTTCCCACACCAAGGCCAATGCCCCACAGGCAGGACTGCTGCCAGACAGAGACCTGATATCCCAGTGGAACACATCTGTACTTTGGACATTACCCCTGGGTAGCAGCAGGAGTTGCAGACTGCAATAGTAGCATGGGCTGTGACTCTAGACTGCATGGGGCTGAGCCCAGAAGAGCTTGGACTTGGGAGGCCATAGTACAGAAGTATTTATGGCTCCTGGGAGCTCATGAGTAGTCCTTCAATCCTGGGCTTCTGATTACACAGCAGTAACTGTAGGTAAGGCATCTGGTCTCACTCCAACCACAAAGAGAGTTACAGCTGCCCAACAACATGCTAATGAGGGATCTATAAGAATCAGGGGCTTCAAGCACCTCACAATATTGAAACAGTGGCGGTGCTCCAGTGTGGACTTGTGGCAAACCTGAATTTGAGTTTGCATCCACTGCTGAAAGAGCTGTAGCCACAAAGTGGCTGTGTAGAATTCCTGAGACACGCAAAAACAGAGCCACATCATCAACTGACAATAACGGACAAATCCACATGCCAACAACTGACCATAAACTAATCAATCAATACACAGCAAGGGAGTCTTTAAAAACCTTTAAGGAAATTGAACAAACTTTAAAGAAACATAGAGAAAAAAAACTCAATATTTTATCAGAGAAACCTGAGAGGACTGTAGAAGCTTAAACACTCGCATCAGTAGGCTTGAACTGAAAGTACACAGACTATAAGCAGATCAATAGCTCTATTAGAATAAATAATTAGTAGGCTAGCAAAAGACTATCCAAGGAGAGTAAAGGAGAAAGAATGAAGAGCAGAGAAAGTTCAGTAACTTTGGGACAGCATTACAAGAGCAGACACTTGGGGTGTGGGATTCAAGAGAGTCTGCAGATTGTTACAGAGAGAAGCACACTCAAAGAGATAATAACAGAAAACTGCCCAAGCCTAAAATTGAAAAGAAACTAAAATACAGGTACATGAAGGTCAATGTCACCATAATTAGTTCCAAGGGTCATCATGATTGATTCAGTTCAATAAAATCTATCCCAAATCATAGCATAATCAACTCTCAGAGGTTAAATACAAAGAGAAGGCTATTGAGAAAGAAAGAGAGCAACACACATACACACACACACACACATGTATGGACATAATATACATTCACACATATATGCACACATATGAACAAACACATACACACATATGCATAGACAGACAGACATGTTCCAATTACCTGCTCTCAGCATAAACCCTATAGGCAAGAAGGCGGTAGTAGGACAAGACTGTCACATTCGAGAGGAAAACGATCAGTCAAGGATACTCTATCCAGGAAAGCTGTGGTTCAGAGATAAAGAGATCCTCTGACAAACAGAAGCTGAAGAATTATCACCATCTTACCTGTCCTCACAAAAGAAAAAAATACCAAGTTTTTTTTTAAGTGGATATAGAAGCTGCTAACCAGCAAGGAAGTCCTGGACATTTAAAATTCATTTATAATAAGGGGAACTACATAAATTGAGGACACCCTAACACAGAGTAATCATGGTGCATAGGCCATACATGTCTAGTATACAAACAAAAAACAGAACAATCAAAATCAATAACTACATTAGCATATTGAAGTAGGCAATCTAGAAAGATGTACAACAGAACATCGAAACTTGAAATATGGGGACAGATGAATATACATATAGTGTCTCTATCTGCCTATCTATCTATCTATCTATCTATCTATCTATCTATCTATCTCCCTGATCCTCTTGTTACTTGGTCCATTTTATGTTTAAGCCACTCAAATTTTAAAATGCCTTCCTTTAATCCAATAACGTTTTTCTTAAGTCTCCCTGTAACCACAAAGCAAAAACCAGTAACAGATAGGCAAATAACAATAATTAAGGAATCAAAACAGACTCTTAGAAAAAAAATCACCTAAGCCTTGTAGAGAAGACTAAGAAAGAGGGAGAAAGAAACGAGATAAACTAAGAGCCAGTCACAAAATGGCAGAAGCAAGATATGACTTAATAATTACATGAAATATAAGTGCATTAAATTCCCCCGAGAAATGTAGGTGAAGTGACTGAATGGTGCTAAGCGATACCCAACTGTGCGCTGCTCATCACAAATGACCACGTGCTTCATGCTTTCCAGTCCACAAAGCATCTTCCCTTTCTACAGCAATCTCTTCTCTTCACTCTGGTCTCCGCTTAAAGCTCCATTCCTCTCAGGGGTCTTTCCTGGCCACAGCAGCTAAAGTTCCCTCCCACTAACATCCTCCAGATCCCTGACAAAAAGCATAATTCTCTGCTTTAACTTATATTTGTGTGCTTATCTGTTAATTGGTCATCTTCCACACTAGGGAAGCAATTTCTACTAAGTGCACAGGGCCTTTTCTTTTATGCCCACTACTATATTTCCCCCCAAAACACACAGTTCCTGGGAAATTGTCAGTGTTCGATATTTTTTCTGGTAAATTCTATGCCAAAACAAACAAACAAACAAACAAAAAACAGTGCTCCAAACATTTTATAAAAACCTATTATTGATGACACAATGGTATACATGAAATACATATTACTAAGATAGGTGTTGTAATGAAATATTTTTTTAAAGTTCTATATGCCTAGTCACATTAAGATAACAAATACATTGGAAAGCCCTATTTGCTACTTAGCAAACATAAACATTCATAATGGAAATGGCTAGCTGTGCAGAGATACATCACAGTTTTACTCTCTGAGTGGAAATAGTCAATCACATACTAATAATGACAAGGATAATGCATGACAATTTCAGAAGTTTCTCTTTATATAATTTTTGTGGCCTTTTTGACATAATGCAGCTGCTAGTTTGGTAAGCTTTGGGCATAGTGATCTCGGCACATACACCAGTATATGTCTTATGCAAAGTCTTAGTTTTCCTTTATCCATTGCAAAATAATTACTGTAAAGAACCTTATGGGTGATTAAGGATGATGACATATATTCAGATACCCTTTTCCCCTTAAGTCTTGACATACCCCAATGGAATATGTTGACTGTGGTTTCACAATAACATCTAGGCTTAAGCTTTAAGAAACCAGAAAATCCCAGTTCTTCATTGAATGAGCATTTTCCTTCAAAATTTAGTTTCCATCTCATGAGGACGCCAAAGGTTCTAGATACATCTTCATGGAGAGGAATAAAGAACCCTGGCCAACAGTCTTAGCCTAAGACTAAGTGATTTTAAATATTGATATGAACATGCCTTTCTGATGGCATGTTCAAGATTATATTCAATCATCAGTTTTCTTTTCAGTATATTCAAGATGTGAAAGGTGAGGTTCCACTGAGCTGTGGTTGTATGCGGAGCACACAGTTCAAGCATCAGCTTACCAGCTATTTGGCTGAGCCAATTAAAGGATGGCTTTCTCAGGCCCTGTCAAATCATTCCAGCCAATACCAAGTGCAGTGGAAATAATTCATGTCCCCCAAGTCTTCCATAAGTCACAGATTCATAACGTAATAAATCGTAGTTCTTTTTTTAAAGCCACTAAGTTTGATTAGCTATGCAAGTATAATAATTTAAACCCTAATAAAGCAGAGTAGTTCTCAGTGGGAGAGGACCCTGGGACAGGAGGGTAGAGAGAGACTCTTTGCTACATGTCATCATGCAAGAGTGAATTCAGGAATAAATATTTTCAACATTATTATGTGGTTTTGTGCTTTGAAATTGAAAGCATCTATTCTTATGAAGACATAAGTGAGCACTTAATGTTTTAAAAAACAAATATAGGTTGGGATTGGAAGAGAAGATGATCAAAATAAAGTGTATAAAATTCTCAAAGTATTCATGCAAATACTTTGAAGATTTATGCTACTACTGCAAATAATCATAAATATCAGTATTAAAGAACTGTCTGATTTAAGGTATTTTTTACAGAGTATAGATTGTATGTCAGCCACTAGTACTACCAGCCACTAGTGGTATACTAGCCACTAGGATTAAAGTTTTAAAAAGGGACACTATATTTTCAGGGTTGACTATTAGACACTGGACAATGATTTAATGTACACTTCCCTGGAGAAGACCACCTCTCCTGCTCCCAGATTTGACTGGTTGTTTGTCTTTAGTTCTTTATGTAGCCTTGAGACCTCATGGGCTTTTCCCCATCCAGTTTGGAAGGTCCATTGATGTCATCCTTGTTCTGCTCACATTTGGGCATTCATGCTAATGAGACTCTATGGGTGTAATTTCTGAGACACACAGTATCACAGCAAACTCTCCTATCTTCTGGCTCTTATAGTCTCCCCCCACCCTCTTTCACATTGTTCCCTGAGCCTTAGGTACAGGAATTTTCTGTAGATGTATCATATCTATTGGGTATATGTAAATGTATATGCATACAACAACAATTAATGAAAAAATAGTCCATGAATTTGAAGGAGAGTGAGGAAGGTAAATGAGAGGGTTTGGAGGAAGAAAGAGGAAGGAGGAAATGTAATTGTGTTATAAATCTCAAAAAACATGTATTTGGAATATGCTAATAAAAAAGAATTATCACCTTCAAGTAGTTTTCACAATTTCCTATAGTTAAATACTAACCTAAATACTTCATATCACATTTTTGGAAGAAAGATGACATTTTCTTTAATATATAGTTTACAAAAATACACAAGGAAACTTACAACCATTCAAACTATATGAAGGATCTGTAGTTTATTTCTCAGAATTGAATAATTTATAGAGAAAACAAAATCTATATCCAGGTAATTGTAGAGGCCTCCACTAGTGAGTTGCTGCTGACAGGAGATAAAGTATTGTTGGGGAAGGTTCTGAACAAAATATGTTCCTCATTCATTCCATTTTATTTGATCTCAGGTCAAGCTGCAAATACTATGTTCTTATTAACAATTTTTTCTTTGTGGATTCTTTTGTGCCTATTCACAACTAAAGTCAATTCTGACTTTATTTTTCTAATTACCTTCTGTGTATGATTCTTAGTGTGTGACCATTGACCTTAGACAGAGCTATCCAAAATGCTGACATGGAAATGCAATTATGGCAATCTGTGGGGCTTTGCATTCTGTTGAGTTCACTGAAGTCCACCTTTATTGATGATTTCAGCCGAGACAGGAATGAGTCCCATCAATGTGTGGTTATCTGTACAGCTTGTTAGAGCATTTGCTCTGGCTCCAGTTGTTCTAAAGCAAAAAGGCTGGTACTCAGAAATTGCTGGTTCCAGAGTGGCTCTCCTCCTATCTCTCCTCTAAAGATTACTGTGTGGGTTTTTTTTGTTGTTGTTTTTTGTTTGTTTGTTTGTTTTATCTTCTTTTGCAATTTGTATAGGGCCCCTCCAGGCATTCATATATGAACCAGGCATTTTCTTTTTCTTGACTTCATTTAGTCCATGCTCTATTCCAGCCAGCATCTGCCCTGTGCCACACGTCTTTTATAAGTGAATCTCATTAAATATTTTGTGTTACATGCAGACTATTGAAAATTATTTAAAAACTACCCCTCTCAGAGATACTGGAATTCTGAAAGAAGAATCCAATGAGGTGATGCAAGCTGACTGGTAAACTATTAGAATGAACAGTCAACTTGTAAGAGAAAGCAAGACAGAAGAGAGATCATTTTCAACACATATCAAATTTTAGCCTAATGTTGGAGAGATTTCACTAGCCTAGAGCGGATCTTGTGTTTATCATAACAATGAACTTCACCAAAATAACCTTAGTAATTGGCATTAGTCTCTGTATCATTTAGATGGTTTTAAAGTTAAGAATAAAGTCATAATCCTACATTTATCATTTACTAATGTTATATCAAAGATGGAAGGAAGAGTGAGTTAGAAAAGAGTAGGGGGAAAAACAAGATTGTAATTAAAAACAAGAATTTTAAGAAATCAAATAAAGTAAAATGAAGTACCAAGATCACTTATCATTCTCCTGTGATTTTTTTTATGCCAAGTAAAGCCATTTTATTCATTGTCTCAAATCCATCACAATACATGGACATTTCTAAAAAATTAGTATATGTCATTTGCTCATACAGTTATAGTCTTTACAATGCTGGTTTAAAAACTAGCTGAATAATTAATATTGGTCTCATCAGTTCAGATTCATTTCTCAGGGGTTACAAACGTAAATAATCCCTAGATGTATCAATTGTAAGGAAGCCAAAGAAAACTGGAAATTAAAATTGCATGTTATTAAACAAGTGTGTGCACTTTTCAATCAATAGAGTATTTGCTTTGCAAGCATATAGACTGGAGTTGTTTTCCAGGATTTACAGAAAATTGCTGGATATAGTGGTGTAAGATCATAACCCCATCAATGAGGGGAGAAGAGTATATACAGGCTACTACTTGGAGCTCACTGGGCAGTCCAGTCTAATCATCGAGCTCTAGCCCAGTGAGATTCTCTGTCTCCAAAGAGATAGATGAAGCCTCTGAGAACTATACTAGTTGCTGTCTTCTGACCTCCACAATTACGCATACACATTTACTCACACCTGTGCATATCCACACACCTGCATAAATACTCACACATACAGATGCACACAAAAATAAATAAACATAAAAATTAAAAAAAAGTGTGTTATCTTCAGAAACTTCTAGCTGTTTTTTAGCTCCAGACTCTTATCCCTTCCCTCTCTTTTATATACTTCTCCTTACCCTGAGCTGCATCTGCTACACTGATTAGTATATCTCACTCTCGTTTGTATTAATTGGTATATGTTGGTCAAATAAATACCCTTCCTATCTTTATTCTTAATACACATTGCTGGATGCATGGGAGAAAGTGGTTTAAAGCTTCACTTAGAATAGTGACTACAGGATGTTGATAAACTCTTGGCCACTGTGAACATCTGGGCAGTTGTTATCGAGGTAATAGGATCTGTTGTGGTTCTCTTTTAAAGAATTTAAAGTTTTTAAAAACTTGGGAATGTTTTCTGTGTTTTTGGATTTTTATAATGAGCATGCACCATGTTTACAATTGCATTCTAGGTACTGTTAGAGAGCAGTTAGGTGGAATCCACGTAATAGAATGACCACTAAGAAACCTGACCTTTACAGTAGTGATGACAGCCTTTGCTGTGTTTACTGTGTGCTTTATGCACAGTGTCTCTAGGAATCCACACCATCTCCAGAGGTCTTCATTTTCTTCTCATTGTAAATACAGGGGAACAGCTTGGGGAAGTAAATCTGACCCAAGCCTGGGCTTGATCAGAGATTCAGTCTCAACAGCTGTGCAACTCAGCGTTCATATCAACTTTATGATTGGTACTGAACACAATTAATCCTTCTGCTCCACAGAAAACCTCAAGTGCCACTGTCAGTTACATCCTTGACAGTGCTCAGAGTTCTCCCACATGAACAGCAGGTCTCAAAGAAGAGCTCTCAGGAACTAGAATGCAGAGGAACCAGAAACAGGCTACATCCCTTAAATGATACATGTTAGGAGATGCTGTGAGGACCTCATTGAGCAGAGATGTGACACAGGCAAAATCCTGTGTCTGTTATGATTACTACTTTCAAAAATCAGCCACCTGCTACCACTGAAAAGAAAGTTGGCTAACTAATAGCTTTGTAAACAAAAGAAAAATTATAGTTCACCTCACTTACGCTGAGAATGACAATTTATCCATTGGGGTCAATAGTAACACTAATCAGGATTGGGTTATATTTTCAATGAATTAAGAACTCAAGAAAATTGATATAGGCTTTTATAATTAATCTTGGAGGACAAACTAAGGAACAGGAAAAATAAAGTCATTTATAGTATCCCACTTCACTTTAATATTCTGAATTATTAAATGACTGTATTCAGAAACCTTTTATCACAACCCAGTCTCTGAGCTACCTATGGGTTATAAAGACAGTCCCTCCATGTGTCAGGCACAAGGTTGGGCCATTGAACTCAGGAATATGTAAACACATGTTTGACCAATGACTTCCTTTATTACAGCACTGGGGTGGCGGGATAGGGGACCAGCCCAAGTTCAGAGAGCCATCACACTATCATTATTTCTCCTGCTTCACTTCTAATTTAAAAGCTACAAACCCTTCAAGCTTTCAAAGTAGATGAACAGCATTTGGGGTGTGTGAAGTGAAGACGCCCATGTCAAAGTTAGGGAGGGAGGTGAGTTATTCTAAAATTCCATTCTGTGAACATTTACTCAGTATATGAAACCTATAGAATTTTAACATGGTGGAAGACAGGCATGTCACAATTTCCACATATGAACCTAGGTGTAACCACCTAGATCAAAGGCTCTCAACCTTCCTTATGCTGAAACCCCTTAAGATAGTTGTGGTGACTGACAACCATAAAATCATTTTCATTGCTACCTCATAACTGTTATTTTGATACTGTCATGAACAGTAATGTAAATAGCTGTGTTTTCCAGTGGTCTTAGGTGACCCAGGTAAAAGGGTCATTCCACCTCCAAAGGGGTGGTGACCCACAGGTTGAGAACTACTGACCTAGATCAAGGACACAACCACAAAGGTGCATTTCCACTTCTCTTGCTGTTTGTTGATGTTCTTGAGTTTTTATTCTTCTACCAGAACATCCCTTGTATATGGTGATATATTGTTTACCCTAATTAAATTTGCCTGAAGATCAGAGGACAGAACAAGCCATTAGAAGAACAGAAGCCAAGCAGTGGTGTCAGATACCTTTAAGCCTAGCACTCAAGAGGCAGAGAACTGTCTAGATCCGAGTTCAAAGCCACGCTGGACTACACGAGATTGACTCTGTCTAGGAGAGAAACAGAGCCAGGCAGTGGTGGCACACACCTTTAATCCCAGCACTTTAGATCTCATGCCTTTGCTTGGGAAGCACACATGCCTTTATTCCCAGCACTAGAGAGGTTGAGGCAAGAAATGATATGGCTGGGTGGAGGAAGGTATTTAAGGTGTGAGGAGACAAGAACTAAAGCCTTTTCAGGCTGAGGGGTCCTAAAGGTAAGAGGTTGCTATGGCTTGTTCCTTTGTTTCTCTGATCTTTCAGCATTTACCCCAATATCTGACTCCAGATATTTTTTATTATAAGACCATTTAGAATTCGTGCTCATAGCATCCTTTCTATTATCCTCTAGGGTCCTATGGTCCCATGATTATCACAATAGCTTCCTAGCTGTTCACTCTCTTGTGTTAGTTGTTAGGACAGTCTGTATATAACCAAAGAAGTCCAAAACAGTCATATCTACTTCTTTTTCCTTTAAAAATCTTTAGTGTGCCCTCATAGGCTATGAAATAAAGGTAGCCTGAGCAAACCTGTATACATTGTCTACATAGTAGGAAGAAGTTTCTATCTACCAGACTCAGGACTTCGTATTTTCCTATGAAATACAGTATTACTTCCCTACACTGACTCAGCTCCTGGAAACAAGAAACTATGCCCTTACCTTCTTTTCCACTCAAGTCATTGTTTTGGCTAATGAATAAATGAATAAAAATCAATTTAGCCTGGCTATATAAAAAAGGAGGTTTAAGGCTTTTCCTCTCCATGTATAGATAATAGGGCATAATTATATCTCTCCAGTTGCTGAACACAGTGCACAAATTATCTTACTGCAATTAAGATCTCATAGACCACCTAACAAATACTCTATCAGAAAAGAAACGTAATTCATGTGTCAACTTATTCTCTACACTCTTCAAGCAGGCTCAGCATCATCCATCTCCTACATAATACCCAAGGATAGCATCAATCATCTTCACCAAAGTAGATTATCAATGAAAGCGATCAACACAACAACAGAATATTTTTCCTGAGAAATACACAACTAGTTTGTGTGAGCATAGACATTAAATTACATGTACATGAACAAACTTTTCTAAAAGGGGTTTTAGAGATGTGTAGCTAGAGGTGTCTTGGTCCTGCCTGGCCCACAGTCAGGATAAATCTCTCTTACCCACCAGTCCCACAGCTGCTCAGCCCCAACCGAGTAAACACACAGAGACTTATATTGCTTATAAACTATATGGCTGCAGCAGGCTTCTTGTTATCTAGTTCTTATATCTTAAATTAACCCATTTCCATTAATCTGTAAGTTGCCACATGGCTTGTGGCTTACCAGTATCTTTTACATGTTGCTTGTCATGGTGGCGGCTGGTAGCATCTCTCTGCCTCAGCCTTCCACTTCCCAGAATTCTCTTCTCTGCTTGTCCTGCCTATACTTCCTGCCTGGCTACTGGCCAATCAGCATTTTATTTATGCAGAGTGCTATCCACAGCAGAGATGTTGCAATATATTAAAGACTTTTTGCAAGAGTCAATAGTTAATGCATTGAAATTCACAGTCACTGCATGCTTGCTATGTGTAAACGCAATGCTAATCATGGGGGAAGACATAGTTATACAATTTTACATACATACCTTTATTCTTTAAACTAATACTTGGAGTAATCTGGTTATAAAATTCTATAATTATGAGTTCTCTCATAGTAACAACAAATTTGGCAAAGTGTCCTGAAAGGGCTAATAAGGTCAAAATTAAATGAGCTGTCCTGATTTTCCACCCAAACGGGTCCACATTAAAATGCTGGCTCAGCCTCTTCATTGCTAACTTTAAGTTGCCCCTGACAACTTCCCTCTCAAACAAGACCACCTCCTCTGCATCTGCAGCACACAGCTTCTCATCCTGCTCTCCCCGCCCTTCTCTGAGGTGTCCTCACCACTCATCATTCCAACTAGCAGCTTCTGGGGAGCAAAGGAGATAGCTTCACAGTCATCCTGTGCAGATGGGATTAAGGAGCTGTCCAGGATAAACAAACATGATAGGTTGTTCCAGCCTAGTCCAGTTTCTTCCTATGGTCCTCTCTATTGCAAGAGACAATGTCTGTGGGTTTCTTCCTACTCATTGCCTGCCTTGGAATGCAATCTGTCCAGAAGTTTGTGCATTTGCTGGATGCCATTAACAGCTGAACTCCTGCAGCTTCCCTGTTTCCATGCACGGACATCAATATCACAAGCGCCTCCACAGTCACATGATTAGGATGCTAGGTCTCCCTCTCTCTTAACCTGCCTGATATACTTCCTAAAAGGGATCATGGCATCTTCTTACAGCCTAGAATATGGTACTCTTCCCCATGCCCCTTCTTATATTCATATGAATGAGTACAAAATATAAAGCAAGCCTCGAGAATCTGAAAACACTGTGTTTTTTTGTTTGTTTGTTTGTTTTTTTGCTAGGCCTGTAGGCAGATTAATTAAGCTGACTCTGAGTTCAAAATGGACAGTAAATTCTAAAAAAGAAAAAAAAAAAGGGACAAAATAAATGTGTGTTTAATTAGTTGGTCAAGGTGTAAGGAATTTTATTTGATGAAACAGCCAACATCTGCAAGCTGTAATCTATTGGAACACTATAATAATGGCCTGTGATGGTAACAGATGTTTCTCTTAAAAAAAAAAAAAACAAAACCCAAAAAAAAAACCCAGGATTCTGAATCAAATAAGTTTCATTAACATTGCATATTAATTATCTTCCTTGGAAAATCCTAATCCACATTAGCATATCACAATGACTATTAGCATATCAAAAGCACTGAGAAGCCTCACAGTAGACACCATTTTTTCATACTTGTGTGTTTTGAGAGCCTTTTTTGATCATTGGAAATCAACAAACATTGCAGATCTCTATGGAAAACTACTTCACAATCAAAGCAACAGGCAGGAGGGAGCAGGTGCAATCACTAGGCACTTGGGAGGCTGGTAGCATGGTCAGAATCCTGATACAAAGTATCCAAGGCTTAACACAGTTACATCTGGGAACCATCAACAACCTCCTCTTGCACTACTCATTTTCACTCTGTAACACCTTCCTTTGTGCTGACCTATGCCTTCCCAATCCGTTCTGACAATTGTCTCAGTTTATTTCCAGATGTTTCATAACAAAGTGTAAATTTATTATAGACAAGATAATAGTTTCCATGATGTATGTGTATTTTCTAAGACAGCCATGCACCCTGGTTGACATCAACTTACCTTTGGTTATGGAAATGCTGTACATCATTTCCCATGCACTTCCTTGCCTGAATAATATTATCCCACTCCAAGTTTCAACAAGATGGATTCGTATAAAGAGTAATACTCAAGGGACCATTATATACATGACAAAATATCACTATCACATTAGAAGAACAAACCCATGTGACAAGAAATCTTCACCAGCCAGAAACTGAAAAAGTGGAATAAATGGCTGGAACTTTAGTCCTGAGAAACTGAGTGTTCTGCCTACCCAAACCTTTGGCCTTCTGCCTACTCAACAAGAGCCAGACAACAGAAATAAAGCAATGTAATTAGCTGCTTATGATCAATGGAGCCAATGGTAACTTGTTGGGTTAACAGTTCAAGGTCTCAAAGACTATAAATGTTGACTTGATAAAACTGTCTCTACCTTTCTAATGTTCAAGGCTGTGTATCTTGTGAAACTCAGTATATCCCATGAAACCCTGTTAAGGCACATTCTAACTCTTCCTGCTTACCAGCGACAATGCCTGTAGGTTTTATTCTCTTCTAAAGCTTGGTGCCAAATGTTCGCCTTTTCAGTAAAGTATCACTGCCAAGGTTTGACATGTATGGAATAAAGCCATATCAAGTTCATCCTACAGGGCACATCATTGTGGCGGAAGTGTCATCTGTAATAAGCATTTGATGGAATAGATCTTCAAGGCTCCTGTCAGGTGGAAGTAACCTGACAGTAGGTTAAGACTGAACTTTTACATCAAGAACTTGGGTGGCTGGGCCTGACAGCTGCCATTAATGTTGTGAAAAAGAAATATGCTACCCACATTTACCAGATTCCATAGTTTACAGCTGCCTTCATAATTCCCACTTAATCGTTCTAAGAGAACAAGAGGTTAGAAATCCCCGCAGAAATCTGTCTCTTCTAGTCTATACAGTCACTATCCTGTTTTGAACACTCAAATCTCTCAGCTGAATTACTGTAATTACCTCCTAAGAATATTCTTGCTAATGATCACAACTGGAAGACTTGAGTGATACTAGGACTTTCTCCCAAGGAAGCAAAAACCTGTCAATGTGGCTGGGCAGTGGTGGCACCCACCATTAATCCCAGCACTCAGGAGGCAGAGCTAGCCAGATCTCTGTGAGTTCAAGGCCAGACTGGTCTACAGAGGCAGATCCAGAACAGGCATCAAAACTACACTAGAAACCCTGTTTCAGAAAAATAAATAAATAAATAAATAGATAGATAAATAGATAAATAAATAAATAAATAAACAAACCCTGCAAATATGATGGTTTATCAAAGACCAAGTGATACTGTGGTCTATATTCCTTCAGCAGATGGGGTTAGGGTGTCACACATGCTTCCAGATGGGAACTCAGAATTCCAGCCTGTGATTTTGCATTCTTAGTATGTACTCCTCAGAGTAATCACCAAAATACGAGGATTCACTGGTCATGCAGCCCACTGCCAGCACTTGTTGGCTGGGAAAACGCTGGAATACACAGAATGCTTACAGGATGAAAACAGCTCTGCCACACCAACCTTCAATGAAGTTAAGCTGGCTAACATAGGAATCTGCCCAGGCCACTCTGTTTCAGTTCTTGTGGTGGCTCCGTGGTATCATTGGGCCTAGTCTCTTCCAAAATTCATCCTCCGCAATCGCCGCTATTGGCTCTACATACTAGGCTATCCAACCATCTTGTGCCCTGGACTCTCAGCCTTCCAGTACCTCCCTGATCCAGCAGCTACTCCATTTTCTATTTCTGATGTCTACGTCATGCTTACAGGGCTTTTTTCCTAATTTCATTCAGGTATCCTAAATGTCACCATCTAAAGCAGGAGCCCACTCATCCCACATGCTTTCCGTGCTTTATCTTCCTACATAACACTTTATCACTGCTTGACATTGCACTGTGAATCTGTTTGCTGTCTATAAAAGCAGATGCCCTCTCCATTATGAAAGCCCATGAGATATGATATGTTAGTCTTAATATAACATTCTCAGATATTAGTCCCAGCAACAGTGAATGAATGAATGAACAAATAAATAAATAAATAAATGAACAATATCCAAGTTAGTAAGTATTGCCCTCTATGTCTGCAATGTACTTTCTCTAGTGATACATTTTTTGCAGCTACTCTGTCTCATATTTTAACTGAGGTTTATTCAAGTCTCTACCACATGCCGAATGCAACATCACCTCCCTCAACTCATAGCCTCAATCTCTGGTACCATGTCTGCCATGTGGGAGACACGCAGTCACACCACATCAATATGTAAGTGCCCAAAGGCAATAGGCCAAACAGGAAATGATGAGCAAGTGGAAATGTTAGCCTAACATTGTCATTTTTAGGTCCATGGCTACATGCACTCGAGGTCACAGTTGTTGTTAAATAGGCTTCTTTCGACTGAAACCCATGATTCTGCAGTATTTCATTCTCCTATACTGCTTTCAACATAGTTGGCATTTTGGTTAAGTAAAACAGACATTTGCTTAGGGCAAGTTACCAAAATATTAGCCTTCATGGATTTCTTTGGCACTCTCTACAGAGGAACACTTTAGCAAACAGTTTGATGCATTTGCCAGAGTGACCTGACACTTTAGAACACGCGCATGTGAAGAATTTGCCCCCAAACTGACGGCAGACCATCCAAAGGATCAAGCTTTTGCAATCTGAAAATACGCCATCAACTGTGAAGGGCTATACTCTGCATCTTTGTCATGGTTTTTAAGAACTCTTTTTAATAGCTTCCTGTCTGGACAGTTTCTTCTTCTTCTTTTTTTTTTTTTTTTTTTTTTTTGTAGGGGGGGTTGTCACAGAAGTCTTTATCTCTCTCATTCTCAACTAGGAGTCTGAGTCATTGATATCACTCCAATGAGAGCAATATAAATTGGGTTTGGTGCATTTTCTTTCTTTCTTTTTTTGTTTTTTGTGGGGGGAGGGAAATGTGATCAGGGTGCATTGTGTGGAATTCCCAAATAATCCTGAGATATTTTGTTGTGGGGAAAAATAAAGAGAAAAAAATAAAAAAAAACAAAATAAGAAACAAAGTCTGCTCTAATGAATCATTTGATTGGAAACATACTCCTAGAGTAGACATATGCCAATAGAATGGGGCAGAGGCAATTGAGGGGTTTAGTCTCTAAAAATAAGCAGAGCTGGAGTATCTATTACCTGAAATACTTTTGTGTTTCTGGTTTCACATTTTTCAAGGTAAAATTTTTTACATATATATGTATTATATGAGACCTAAGTCTAAACATAAAATTCATTCATTTCATACGTATCTTACACACATAGCCTGAAAATATTCATGAAATATTCTTAGTGTGCCTCTTTTTGTTTGTTTGTTTGTTTCTTATATTGGTGATGGTGGGGTGTTTGTTTTTGTTTTTAGAACCATTTGTAGTTTTGTAGTTTCTTTCTCTTTTTTTATAGATTATAATTTAATTACAACACTTCTTCCCTCCCTTTTTTTTCCTTCCAAACCCTCCTGTATACCCCTCCTTGCTCTCCTTCAAATTCATGCCCTCTTTTTTTCATTAATTGTTGTTGTGTGCATCTATGTATATTGATATTCATACACACATTTATATGATATGTGGTGTGACTTGTATGTATACTTTCAGGCCTACTATTTGACACTGCACAACCTATTGATGTGCTCTTCCCAGGGGAGGGCCGCCTCTCCTCTCCCAGCTTCCCTCAGTTGAGTGCGCCTGTTTTGACTGCAGCATGTTGCATGCTTTCAGCTGTGAAATTTTCCTCTCGTAAAACCATGTCGGCACTCAAAAGGTTTCAAATGTAGATTTAGATTTTCAGATTAGGGATGTTCATTCTACATTTTTAATTTAAGAACATTTGATTTTATTCTACTCCGATGTTTACTTTTTTAGCTCTCATATCTAAAATTAAACTAAGGGAATGAGGATCTTTTTATAAAATAATGAATGAAACTGTATCCAAAGGTAGCCAAATAGAGCAGTTTGTTCAATATCAAAATTGTTACATTGGGCTCTAAGAAGAATGAGCTGGGGAGAGGGTCTCTCACCAAACGTGGGCCAGAACAGCACTCAGTGAGGCGATTTTTACGTGTTTTTCTAAAGTTGGTTGGTAAGGCTTTAATGTAATGATAGATGAGTCCCATGAAGATACATCAGTCACTTCATAGCTCCATGTCTCCACCTGGGTGAGGTAATGAGCCTTTTCCTCTGTAAAACATTGAGGGTTCTCTCAGTTTCACTGAAAGGTTTGTTTAAACAGTAGACGAGAGTTGAAAAGTTGGGCTCTAGATCTGACCATGTCACTTATTATCTATGTTAAGTGTCCTGGGAAATGATGAACTGAAAGCAAACAAGATCTCTTAAATCCTTCGTAAGAACTACTTGCTCCTGCTTGTCTCTCATATGTGAGCAAAGACAGACAAAGAAGTGAAAGCTGAGGGAAGTCGTAGATACTTCCCTGAGCTGCATGGCAGAGGAAGGAGCTGCACAGCTGTTTGGGTGGGGTGGGGGGAATCTCTGCCTACATGAGTCAGGAGGAGCTATGCCAAAACCAGACAAGCAACTTTCATGGAAATCCCAATTCTGAACCCAAGTCACTTTATATTCAAGAACATCTCTCAGGTCAGCTCATCCAGTCTTAGATACCATGAAGGTCCTTATTTCTATAATCTCACACATCTCCTCCCTCTCCCTCATGCATAAAGAAACTCCTTTCTTTCAAAGGAAGCTTTGCATTTTTCTGAAGCAAGTGTATCAGCTTGTGAGAAGACCTTTTTTTCTCTTATAACTTTATGCCACATTCATCCATTGACTCAAAAATCACATGAGACACTCCTTTGTGCCAGATGCTGCACCACTAACCATAACTAATGCATAATAAACAAAAGGGTTTTGTTCTGTGTCTGCTGCTGTTGTTTTCAATTATTTCATTATATAACGAAGCAACAAGCAAAATAACACTCCCCTCAAAGTAATTCAACTCTTCTCTTGAAGATGGCTCTGACAAGTATAAGCAACAAGAATTACATCAAACACATATTTGAAGGTGTGTGTGTGTGTGTGTGTGTGTGTGTGTGTGTGTGTGTACTAAGTACCAATGAACACAATAAAAATTTACAAGGTTACTTGTTATAAAGTTCCAAGAATTTACACTCTAGCCGGAGATATTGGCAAGCATATCTAATTATCAGAGTATGGAGAAATAACAGGAGAATTAATAGAAAAAGGAGACTTGGAAAGGAATGAGAAAATATACCTTTTTTAGGAAGCACATTAGTCTTGCACCAGTATTAAGGAATAATGACCATTGAAAGTGTAGAGTACACATGAGAAAGGCAGCTGTTTATATAGTTACCAGTTTATTGACCTGGAATGTGTCTCTTGGTAAGTGAAAGTAATGGCCTTTGTAATGTTGATAGTGGTTGTTTCAGTCATAAGGCAAACAAACTTGTATCACTTATCTGAGGATGAAAACACTATGCAAATCTAACTGAAGCAAGTAAATGTATCAGTGTGTCATGCACACCAGATATCAGTAACCGTGACCTGTCCAGCCACTTAGGTCACAGACATTACATTTCAGAAGAACAATTGCTTAAGAAAGGAGCACAGGGGCTTGGGGATTTAGCTCAGGGGTAGAGCACTTGCCTAGCAAGGACAAGGACCTGGGTTTGATCCTCAGCTCTTAAAAAAGGGGGGGGTGAAAAAAGGAGCACAGTGTAGTGGGTAGCCATCCCAGCATTGGCCCGGAAGTTCCAACCCCCATTGAGGCTTCAGTAATGGTCACGCCCACAAGGCAGGGCTGAGGGAGGAAGAGAAAGACCCAGGATCGAGAGGAGAGGCTGTTCTTGGTTCCAGGACCCTGGACGTGGGAGGTAGAACGAACAGATTTCTCCACAGAACACCGCCGGACTGCACCATACCTTTGCCAGACCCTACAACCTACCTATCCCTTCATTTGTAAGTTACCCCACAAAATAAACCTCCCTTTTCACTACGTGGAGTGGCCTCAATAATTTCACCAATAGCACAGAAATCACTCAATATTTATTTTCTGAGATTTGTTGTAGAATAATATAATAAAATTCATGTCTGTTTTTTTGAATCAGTGCCCAAACATCCCTCTCAATGTTTCTCTCCAGGTGAAAAACAAAAACAAAAACAAAAACAAAAACAAAAACAAAAACAAAAAAAAACTCAGGTGCCAGCATGTAGACATAGCTCGACAGAATGGCACCCTCAATGTCTGTGAAGCACAAGTGTCTGTCACCAGTCTTCTGTGACAGACACTAAGTCAAGTCTGTACAGTTTAGCTGGTGTCCTTGTTCTCAAGGCTGCTCAGAGTCCAACTGTTCTGCTTTTAGTTAGGAGCTTGGGTTTACACGGCAGCACTTGGGACTCAATGTCTTCTAATCCACTACGAGGCCTGAGATGATGTATTTTATTTGAAACAAACAAATGCACTCATAGAAGAACAAGGCAAAGGTTAAAGTTAGCCACCTGGCTTTTCATCCAAGGAGAAATATGGTTTTTGTTGGAGATTTTGCATATTTGTTATTGCTAAATATTTAAACTTTACATATATACACACTCTAAATAGAAGCCCTCCTAATAAGGTACCCTTAGTGCTTTGCACATAAATGTATGTGTGTCTTACAGCTGTCAACAATAAGAACATGGGAGATCTGAACCAGTTGAATTTGGATCCAACTCAGAAAGCACCACATTAGTTTGTGACCACCAAAGTTATTTAATCTTCCCAAGTTTCCACTTTCAATTGATCCCCTCAAAGGTGATAACACCTTGCCCATTTAGTTTTGAGAGAAATTGGAAGAGATTACTAATACAAAATATCAGGTTGGTATATACAAGGTACTCAGAAAAGGACACCCCCCCCATACACACACACAGAGACACTTCTCCACTTGAACCTAGGATTCACCCATGCTACAGTATAGAACAGTAGTCTACCATTGATTTATAACACATGCACACTGCCCAGTCTTAATGTCAAAAACCTGGGTGGAAATATCTTGATGATGGTAGAAATGATCTATTAAAACCTGTAGATGATAACATGTTTCGTAGTGAACTACTTAAGGAAAATACAGTAGCCGTGATAATTGAAAGTGGGGATAATGTTTGCATGTAAATAACATGACTATATAAAGGGACATTATTCAGAAATTCACCAAAAGTACTCGGTATAAGTATGGTTATATTGTGAGACACAAAGAACATAAACAAAAACAATCTACCTTTATGTCTGTTTTCATTTTATTTTTACATGTTTTTATTTATTGTGGGGAGTGAGGTAGGGCTCACATGTGACACTGTGTGGGTATGCCAGTCAAAGAACAATTTTTAATAGTCAGTCCTCTCCTTCACTATGTGGGTTCCAAGGACTGGACTCAGGATATCAGGCTTCATAGTAAAGGCTTTCACCCACTGAGTCACCTTGCTAGCCCTAACTTTATTTCTTATAATACAAGAAAAGTAATTAAAATGGCAATGGCATTTAAAAATCAAGTACCATGAAGCATTTAAAGTTAAATTTAAATGTGTGTAAACCCTAGACAATGGAAGACGCGTTGCCGTGGTGGTTAATGTATGTAGTTAAATGGACCTGAGTGGAATCCAGGAATAGAGCCACATCTGTTTTGCCACTTGATCTGAAGGTAGTTAAATGGAGGAAACCTGGTCGTCCTCAACACAAGAGGCAGAGCAGCAGGATTTCCACAGGAAACAGAACAAACCCTGTTCTCATCTTACAGCACAAACAAAAATTCTAAGTAGAAGACAAACTTACAGATAAAGAAAGGTACTGTTCAAAAATTTAGATCAATGCAAGAGCCAATGTCTTTAATTTTTTTAAGCATAATACAGCCTATGTGTTAATTCTCAAATTTATAACCAAAGCAAGGCTTACCTTTTGCTACATAAGGACATTTGCATTCAAAAGTATTTCACTAAGCATACTATGAAATATATTAGTATTTACGTGTTTTTATTTTTTTATTAAAAGTACAGGAACATCGCTTAGCTGCATTACTATTTTTGAACTGGGAATCCATTGGTTTATATTTGTGATTTGGTGATGTTTGAGATGGGGACCATATAAGAGAGACACTGAGCAAAAAATAATTTTATTCAAATTCCTACTCGGGCTCACAGCCGAGTGGTGTCTGAAAAATGTCTTTCTTAGAAGGTGATTCTATATGTAATCATATTTTCTTCAGAATAGACTGTGGAAATTTGAAAATAGGTATTTAGCAGAGCAATTAAGTATTAGAGTTACAGATCCCATATCTTTTACAAGCACACAAATATACAGTACCATGTCTTTATTTTATGTTAACATCTACTGGCTGGGAAAAAAATCTCCAAAGAAAATGTGAGAAGTTTTCAAAGAAGGAAACTCAATGCCACTGTTAAAAATCATTTCAAAAATAGAAAACCAGACCTGACTCCTCAAAGTTAGTAGGCTCTGAAAAAATTTGACCTCAATGTGCATGCATGTCACTTAGGATTCTGTGACACTTGAAAACGTGAAGGGAAGTTCACAAAAACATACATTATTATGCTACAGAAAACAACATAAAATTTTAGAATGATAACATATTGATATTCTTTAAATAAGGGAAAAGGAATATTAATTTCAGAAAGTGGGCCACAGGTGAGCATAAAAGAATGGTGAGGAAGTACATCATGGCAGCAGCCTTTTCATGACACACTCTACCTTTTCCCTCAATTGATGAATGATGAACAGTCGGTGTAACTTTGTGGCAATATTTGTTCACTTGAAAACACTTCAGAAACATGGTCCTACTCTTAGAAGACGGAAAGTAAGCAGAACCTGTGTAGGCTACATTGCACTTAGAGCTGACAAAGGTGCTTGCCCTGTAGCCAAACCCCCCTTAACTGTCACAGAAGGGACAACAATATGGTCATTCTGTATGAGCTGAATTGATCTACTCTTGTCACCTTTCAATTGGTTGTATTGACATGGTGCAGAAACATCTTTAAGCCTTCCATAAAATGCTGTGCACTAGGTGTCAGTCAGCTCACACACTGGATCACATTTCTCTACCCAGCTTTGGCACTGAATAGTACTCTGATACAATACTTAGGCTCGAAGAGATTAAGTGCTAAGATAATCAATATTAAAACATACAGAACAGCAGTGGTTGCCTATACAAGACATGCACAAGATCAAACCAGTTAAAAATTCTAGCACAGAGTAGAGAGGGCCTCCTGAGATCCCATCCCTAGTTGAGAAGCCATTAGCAGTTGACAACTGCTGGGGGAGAGACAGTGACTTCTCTTTAGGATTGTGTCCTCTTGGTGGGTCCTCATTCTGCAGTAGAGAATGTTCATATACATTTGAGCTGGGATCAATGGGTGAAAAAATTAAAAGGTAATAAAAATTATAAAAGGCAGACATGAAGTTGAGAAAGATGTGATGGTGGGTCCTGGGGAAAGTTGTTCAAGGGAGAGTGAGGGATGGATATGATCAAGATACATTGAACACATGTATGGAATGTTCAAAGGATAATATATATGATATAATATATATGATATATATGATATGTAACATGTACAAATATATAATTAAACTGAACGCCTATGACTCACTTAACAATTTTCATGAAGGATAGCATTATTTATTTCAGACTAACTATTTTCAAAGCTTTAGCTACTGATCAAATGTATATAGTATCCGTTTAAAATAACATTAATCATCTTATCTCTGCTGTGGGACGTCCTGTGCTGTGGATATCGCTCTGTGTAAATAAAGTTCTGATTGGCCAGTGGCCAGGCAGGAAGTATAGGCGGGACAAGAGAGAAGAGAATTCTGGGAAGCAGAAGGCTGGGGAGAGACACCGCCAGCCGCTGCCATGAAAAGCAACATGTAAAGACACCGGTAAGCCACAAGCCATGTGGCAAAGTATAGACTAACAGAAATGGGTTAATTTAAGATAGAAGAAGTAGATAACAAGAAGCCTGCCACGGCTATACAGTTTCTAAACAATGTAAGTTTCTGTGTACTTTCTTGGTTGGGTCTGAGCGACTGTGGGACTGGCGGGTAAGAGAGATTTGTCCTGACTGGGCCAGGCAGGAAAATTCTAACTACAAATGGTGCCCAACGTGTTGGCAAGAGTTTCCACCTAAAACCTGAGAAAAAAGATTCTAAAATGGAGCTAAAAACAGCTTCCTAGTTGTCTCTCTCAAGTTAGTGGCAGCCTGCCTATGGCGGGTTCCTGGTGTGTGCGTCTGACCTGCAGTGTGGCGGGAATGAGGAGTCTACAAGCAACACGTTGCTCTGCTCCATGGTGGATTTAGCCTTTGATAGTTAAAAAAAAAAAAAAAAAAAAAAAAAAAAAAAAGATTTCTGGGCTATGCGCTGCTTTGATAGAACTGCTTCTGATAGTTGATGGTACACATGGCTCCAGACCCAGAGCTGGTGGTAAACTGTACCACCGCCATGTTGGGAAGCTGAGGTGGGCGGAGCCAGCAGCCACAGCAACATTTCAGTCTTACAAAGATGGATATTACACAGAGAATCTGGTTTGTCTTGTCTTTGGGATTTTTAACTGCAGAAAAAGATTTGATCATAAAAGCTGTTGAGTTAAACAAATATGTAAATTTAAAAGACACCTTGACTTCAAAATTTGGATATAAGGATATGTTGCTTTGGAAAAGAGTCTCTGCTTTTGGTTCCACAGAAAGCCAGAGGCTGTGGATTTGTTCCACATTAAGATACATCAGGCTTCATCAGCCAAGACCACCTGAAAGGTCTCCGATGATACCATGGCCCAGATGATCTGACATCCAGAATGGTTTCAAGACAACTGGCTCAGAGCTTCATCCTAATGGACTACTCCATAATCCTAAAATTTTCTTTGTATCCCCATAAGATACAGCGCCCCCCTCCAGCAGGAAGTAGTAAGAGAAACTACGCCCACATTCCCAAAATTATCAAGCTGGCTTTGGAGATGGAATTGGCTCACTCCTTCTCTAAACCCAGACATATTGCTAAAAGAAAAGGTTAAGAGATTCTTGTGTCCCAAATCAGAAGAGCCCTCTGGTGTGGGACAGAGAAAAAACACTATTTTTCTTTAAAGCAGGTTGATTATAAATGAGATCTCTTTCTAAAGAAGAAAGGGGGATATGATATAGATATAATAGGATGAAAGGGTATATTAGGGAACTTACTTCTAAAGAGCAACAACTTGTTTAAAATGTTTTACATTGGTATAGATTTTAGTCTATTGATACAAACTTAGTTAATTTTGTTATACTGTGTGTATATTTCTACTCTTGTTTAAAGTATTATGTTTGTACAGCTCATTTAAAATCGTATTGGATAATTAAAAATAGATTAATAATTAGTCTTCTATGATAATCATACTTGTAGCCATGTTAGTTAAGTCTTCTACATATACATAGAGATATTTCAGATAGATAGGTAATCTTCAAATACTTCAAAGACCTTCAGAATATGGCATTTAAAATATTTTTAAAATTTAGACTTTCTGGACAGTGAGACATGTCTGCTCCTGGCAGCACCGATTTACTTCAGAGAGGAGGATGGGCATTGAAGACACTTCATATGGAGTTTATCTTCACCTTGGCAAAAATAGCCATTTGGGCAAGAAACTGTTCTTGCCTGGACTGCTTGATCAACTGGACATGCAGGACCCATAGAAAGGTGACCACTGAACTTTGCTTGACAAAATGGTCCTTCAGGTTCCTGCTTCACAGAGGAAACTGCCAGACATTCTACAGGACACTGAGAGAAGTGACCGAGAGACTCTAGCCCTATGGACTGAAGACAAATGCCCCAACTTTACAAAGGAACATTAGGTGACTGTCCAGACTGCCAGCTGTCTCTGTCTACCCTGCAAAACTCCCGAAAGTTGCTTGCATCCTTCTCCCATTTCTCAGGTAATATTATATCCTTCTGAGGTCTTTGATGTGGTTGAAGACTAGATAGTTATAATTTCCTCAGTTATGATAAAAGATAAGTTAGATATAAAACCTTAGACTCACAAATATAAGATAGATAGGATATCTTCTTTAATATTGTAACTGTAATTCTTGCTTGATAATTGTTTTGTTATATGTAATTGTACTATGTAAAAGTTAAAACCTTCCTTAAAAAAAAAAGAAAAGGGGAAGTGCTGTGGATATCGCTCTGTGTAAATAAAGTTCTGATTGGCCAGTGGCCAGGCAGGAAGTATAGGCGGGACAAGAGAGAAGAGAATTCTGGGAAGCAGAAGGCTGGGGAGAGACACCGCCAGCCGCTGCCATGAAAAGCAACATGTAAAGACACTGGTAAGCCACAAGCCATGTGGCAAAGTATAGACTAACAGAAATGGGTTAATTTAAGATAGAAGAAGTAGATAACAAGAAGCCTGCCACGGCCATACAGTTTCTAAACAATGTAAGTTTCTGTGTGCTTTCTTGGTTGGGTCTGAGCGACTGTGGGACTGGCGGGTAAGAGAGATTTGTCCTGACTGGGCCAGGCAGGAAAATTCTAACTACAGTCCTGTATGCTGTGAATGTATGTTACTATGATTGATTGATAAATAAAAATGCTGATTGGCCAGTAGCCAGGCAGGAAGGATAGTGTAGGCTGGACAAGGAGAGAAGAGAATTCTGGGTGGAAGAAGGCTGAGTCAGGAGACGCTGCCAGCCGCCACAAGGAGAAGCATGTTGTAAGATACCAGTAAGCCAAGAGCCACGTGGCAAGGTATAGATTTATAGAAATGGGTTAATTTAAGATATAAGAACAGATAGGAAGAAGCCTGCTATGGCCATACAGTTTATAAATAATATAAGTCTCTGGGTGTTTACTTGGGGAACGTGAGTGGGAGAGATGTGTCCCAACCACCAGCAGGCTGGGACATAGGAAAACTTTTTACATATTTCTATCACCCTTACAAGACTTTAGGAGATGGTGAAATAATTCAGTCAGTAAGCACTTGTCCCATGAACATGAGAACCTGAGGTTAGATACACAGCACTCACATAAAAGCCTTGTATGGGTGGACCACATCTGGTCCACACCAGCATTGAAGGAGCAGAGATGGGAATATAAACATGGGGCTTGCTGGCTTCACTGAATAGAGACCATATCTTAAAAATTAAGGTAGACAGAAATTGAGAAAGATACCAATACTGACCTCTGACCTCCATACACACACACACATACACACACACACACACACACACACACACACACACATACACACACACACACACACACACACACACACACACACACACACACACACACACCTACAAAGACAGGTCCACATACACCAAAGTCTAATTTTAAGCACACAATCATGTTGAAGCAGCCTTCTGGAATCCACTGAAAACTCTTTGACATCATCCTCCTGGCTGTCTAGTGAAGACTGCTGATCTCTCTCAGGAAAACAGTTCTCTCTGACGGTAATACATGTTGAGCTGCGTGATGTATAGCTATTCTCTATAACATATGCACAGACAGTTGATCCCCACCTGCATGTCACAGGCAATGTGCCACAAACTTGGTAACCACTCTCATGCTTAAAATGGCGTGTTTAACTGGACTGTCAGCAATGCTGAAGTCTGCCTCGCAGACTTCAGGCTGGAGCTCAGGCACCCGAGGTTCTAAAGCATAGTGTGGCATGTGTCCCAAAGTGCCAGCTTCCCTGTCCTAATTCACACAATAGATCACTTCAGGACGAAGTTTTCACTCCTTATAGCTGCAGATTCACACATTAGTCTTGCCATTAGAATAGATGCTGGATATGTTTCCTGGGTGAATTGTAACTGAGCAGCATAACTCTTCAGTATTGGGCACCGATACAAACACAGTCAACTGGGGTTCTTACTAATAAAACATGCTGTTTTAACTCATATATATTAACTTAATTAGCATTTAGATGACTAAGCAAAAAAAACGTTTACACTATTGCCTACATACTAAGAGACTTTTGAGGATGTCAGCATTTCTTTTCTACTACATGAACAAATGGTTTTCTTCTGACATCTCTAACCATTTCATCAATGGTTTACAATGATAAGCTTCTACAGTGAGAGTTTAAGTCTCTCTGAACATCAGTTCAACCCAAAATTACATTGAGGAATCTCAGTGGGAGCTTTTTAATGAGTTAATTAGTACTCACTCTTGCAGTAGAGCTGAACTCATCAGTCTGGGGGATAAACAGCAGATGCTTGCCCTTCTGCTTTCCAAGTGTCTTCCTGCATCCCTACCATCCTTTTCACTACACATCCAATCAGGACAACTTTCTGAGCTGTGTCTGAATAAACATAGCTAATCTCTTTTGGAAAACTAGCAAATGAGTTAGTCCATTACTTATCCCAAGAAATACAAGATTTTCTGTGAAAGAAGTATTTTGTCCATATAGGATGATTTTGATTAATTGGGGTGGCTTGGGAGTTAGGGTCGTCAGTTCCAACGCTGCAGCTCATGGGTTAGAAGTCAAGAGTATCTAAATTCCAGACTGGGATGCTGTCAATCCAGTGCTATTGACACTATACTTGTAAACAGCACATACAGTGAAAAATGAAATGGAGATGGCTTACATGAAGTAAGTACTCATTAAAAAAAATGAAAATTCCTAGTCTTGTTTGCCATTTCACAGCCTCAAGGTGTACACACATAAGGGATACTTATAAATACGTGTCTTTCAAAGGGTAAAAGATGAACATGGAGAACAGAAGGCCACTTGAACAGTCAATTAAGTGAAAATTACTGATGAGAATATAAAAATCTAAGTTTGAATTACTAAGTATACAAATTACAGAAAATGTTCATAGAAATTCTGTGACTCAAAAGGGTATCATTTAAAGCTGAATTCAGTCATAAACTAAGGGGCTATAGGCAAAGCACTGGGAAAGAGGTGGTAACTACCCTGCAATTTCATAGCAACTTAGCAGGATGCAAACTTTCAAAGAAGCACCAGGGATCTAAAACCCAGGGCTCTGAAAACAAATATTCTGCTTCAACAAACAT